>NW_025726027.1:3757500-3852500 GCF_021461395.2 Schistocerca americana
AATGCAGGGTGAATGTTGTTTGTTCGGTATGATTTGAACTGGGAGTTGCTGCAACAGTAATTGAATAATGCTTCTGATTTTATCTCTGTTGCAATATGTCACCACCGACTTGAGAACTAGAAAAAGTTCATTCTGAGTGTCACATGACAGATAATGCATGTGCAAATGCTTTCCAGACTATTGTTGGTCTCTCACCTTGCCTATGTATTCAATTGTTATAAACAGAAGAGTTCGAATATTCACAGGAAATTTTCATTAGTTGAACCTGCAATTTTCTGAGCTGAACCTCTGAATGCCAAGCCTCTTTGACCAAGAAATAATATCACATTAAGTAACATGGGAGCTCAAATGCAAGTTGGCTATTACATGGATGAACAGAAAAGTTACCTTTTTTTTCTTCCAACCATCAGCATACTTCTTTCATGTCATTTTATTTCTTCGTTTTTATGATTCTCCTGTGAAATATTTTTACATATGTAAATATTTCGTTTGTTGTCTGTCATTGGATGAAAAATATATTGTATATACTGGTTTTTAATGTAAATCACCTTAAGATGTAATCAGAAATGTGTTACTTCTGGATGTTGTTGGCAAGGCTACCAAATTGTAATGTTGTTTTAGATCTGCCAATGTGTACATTTGTTGGGGAAATGTGATAGAATTGACAAGAATATTTGAAGAAAGCATTTTTTTAACTCCATCACAATGTGGGTTTAGTGCACAATATCTAAAGAAGAAATAGAATAATATAACAGTTAATACAATCAACTTTGCCAAAATAACACTCTTCTACAAACACCCTTGTATTTCTGAAAAAAATACATTGTGATCCTATTTGTACTTAGAAAGCTGAATTCAAAACTGTTTTTAGTTTTTTTTTGTCAGGAATTGTTTATGAATAATCACCATTTTCTTTTTCTCTTCTGTTTCTGATATATTGCAACAAACATGAGGTGAAATTCAATAGAGAAATTCACATATTTATGATGTTATAATTTCATCACATTAATGGAGCATGAATTCTAACATATAACACAGAAATCTTTTTGGATACACCTTGTAGCATTTATTTGATATGAGAAATAAGAGGAAATCGACAAGAAAATGAACCACTCTATTCTAATGCACATCACTTTCTTCTCTTGTATTGTGAATCTTTCTTATCTTGAATGATATTCCAGCAATAATCTGCTAATATAGAAGGTACCCACTTCCCTTCATAACACCTTTCTATGGTAGAAATGTCCTTATGGTATTTTTCGCCATGTTCATTCAATACATCACTACAACTCTCTATGAAGTAGTCCAGATGAGGGTCCATCATATGTATCTTCAAAGACACACTGCACATTGTTCATTAGCCCAAGTTTGATGTGAAGTGGTGTAAGTGGTATATCCCCAGGAGCTATCTGACATTAATGTTGTACATTCTTTTCGCCCACTTTCCATTTCCGACTAGGCCATTTCTTTTTCATGTAGTGACAATTTCCGTCTCGACTATCCCATTCACAAAGAAAACAGGCATACTCCACGTACCCTTGTTACATTCTCTGTACCATCGCAATTACTTTGAAATCTGCAAATATTTTCCATTTGTATTCACGGTATAGTAATGAATTTAACACCCATTCTACAAATTGGTAATTCTCTTTGGTCAAGCTGGCATAAGCTACTGAAATGAAGGGTATTTTATTTCCGTTATGCAGCAAAACACCATTGAGACTTAGTTTTGATGCAGCAACCGGCTGTCACTGTTAGAGATAATGGGCTATTGCAGGTGGTGTCAGTGACATACATATGGCAGGGGATAACTCGATGACATCTGATTCTTCCCACCTGCTGTTGAACAAGAAATTGTTATGTTCCATCACTAACAGATGTGGCAACATACCTGTAACAAGAAATTGTTATGTTCCATCACTAACGGATGTTGCAACATACCTGTATCTCTCTATAATGTCCCTATGTTTACCGTGAATTGTGGATATGTATATATATATATACGAGGGCCGTTCAGAAAGTAACCTCCGGTTGATTTAAAAAAATACACGAAGTTAAATAAAAATATTTTAATATATACATCTTACAACTACATCTTTGCACTATTTTTCTACATAGTCTCCATAGCGATTGAGGCACTTATCGTATCTCTTCACAAGCTTTGAAATTCCTTCTGCATAAAAATCATCCGCTTGTGCCTGGAGCCAGCCTGTGACCGCATCTTTGAGCTCTTCGTCGTCATCAAACCGCTGTGACCCGAGCCATTTCTTCAAATGCATGAAGAGGTGATAATCACACTTGGCGCCAGGTCTGGGTTGTAAGGTGGATGGGTAATAACGTCCCACTTGAAGGACTCGGGAAGGGCCGTTGTTCTGCGGGCAGAGTGAGGACAGGCGTTATCGTGCAAAAAAACGATACCGGAAGTCAGCATACCACGGCGTTTGTTCTGTATAGCCCGTCGTAACTTTTTTATTGTTTCACAGTACATGTCTTGATTAATGGTCGTACCACGTTCCATGAATTCAACCAACAACACCCCTTTGGCATCCCAAAACACCGTTGCCATCAGTTTTCTGGCAGAAAAATCTTGCGAGGCTTTTCTTGGTTTGGTAGGCGAATTTGAATGTGCCCACATCTTTGGTTGTTCTTTTGTCTCAGGGTTCATGTACTTAATCCAGGTTTCGTCACCGGTCACGATTCTGTTTATCAATGGTTCTCCTTCGTCCTCATAACGTGACAGAAAGTCTAATGCAGAGGCCATTCTTTGAGTTTTGTGGTGGTCGGTAAGAATTTTGGGCACCCATCGTGCACAGAACTTACGGTAACCCAACCTTGCTGTCACTATCTCGTACAAGAGAGTCTTAGAAATCTGTGGAAAGCCGGTAGACAACTCCGACACTGAGAAACGTCGATTTTTCACGAACTTTTGCATCAACTGTCTGAACGAGTTCGTCAGTCACCAATGATGGTCTACCACTCCTCTCTTCATCATGAACATTTTCTCGTCCACTTTTAAATAAACGTACTCATTCACGGACAACTCCTTCACTCATAACTCTTGGTCCGTACATGGCACAAAGCTCACAATGAATAGCTGCTGCAGAATATCCTTTGGCTGTAAAAAACCTTATGACAGCACGCACTTCACATTTGGCAGGGTTTTCTATTGCAGCAACGATTTCAAACTGCCACAAAAACTAAACTAGTGCAGGTACGACGTTCACTCGACCACGGCTTGATGCCGACTGACCTGTTGAGTGCGTGAACGCACAGATGGCGTCGCTACTCCCCCCACAACCCGACATGTGACCGATTGGAGGTTACTTTCTGAACCACCCTCGTATATACATACATACTACACAAAACGTATCCCTGACAATGATATTTTGTTTACATATTAGAATTTCCCATGGTAAACTGGGTTAGAAGCACACAGTTTGATATCAGGAATAGAACTCTTGTCGAACAGTGTAATTTAATTGGATAGATAAAAACATCTAATCACCAATCACATTCTTTCTTGCCCACACGTGTGTGTGTGTGTGTGTGTGTGTGTGTGTGTGTGTGTACTTCTGTCTCTGTGTGTGTGTGTGTGTGTGTGTGTGTGTGTGTGTGTGTGTGTTTCTGTTTTTTTGCTGCTGCTTGGCAAGTAGATTTTTTAATCTATCAAATGAAATTATAAAGAAGAAATAGTACATTTAAAATTAAATACAATATACAATTAGATGCAGCCGGGGTGAAGGACTCATAAAACTGAAGAAGTGAATTGAAACAAAGAATATTATGAAACAGAAAGTTGCTACTCACTATAGAGTAGATTTTAAATGAAGGATGTCGTGTTGGGCAGCGTGCTTAGCAGCAGGGTATCAACTTGTTTCTTGCCACAGCTTGTAGGTGGCCATTTATGTGGACAGACAGCTTGTTTGTCGTCATGCCCACATATAATGCAGCACAATGGTTGCATCTTAGCTTATATAGCACATGACTGGTTTCACAGGTAGCACTGCCTACAATGGGATAGGTGATATTTGTGACCAGACTGGAGATGGTGGTGGTGGTGGTGGTGGTGGTGGTGGTGGTGGTAGGATGTATGGGACAGGTCCTGCATCTGGGTCTATTACAGGGATATGAGTATGGGTTAAAAGTTCTTCCTAAACACCCAGAATCCTAAAACCCCTCCCCTCATTCAGATTCATTGAAGACATCTTTGTGATCTGGATCGAGAGTGAGGACACCCTATACGCATTCCTCCAGAACCTCAACAGCTTCTCCTCCTTTGTCTCACCAGGACCTTCTCAAGCCAGCAAGCCTAGTTCCTAGGTGTTGATCTCCACTTCAAAGATGACTACGTCTCTGCCTCTGTCCATATCCAACCTACTAACTACAATTAATACCTCCATTTTGACAACTGCTACCCAGTCCATACCAAGAAGTCCCTCCCATACAGTCTATCCACATATGCAGTGATGAGGGGCCCCCCTTGAAATATACCGGGGGACTCAATGAAGTGTTCAGACAATAATTATCCTCCAAACCTTGTACAAAAACAAATCTTCTGTGCTTTATCTTTGCAGTTTCCCACGACCCCCAAAGTCTCACCATCTGGCCACAGAGGAGCATTCCCCTTGTAACTCAGTACCACCCAGGACTGGAACAACTGAATTACATCCTCTACCAGTGTTCTGACTAACTATCATTGTGCTCTGAAATCAGAAATGTCCTGCCTACTATCCTCCACACCTGTCCCACAGTGGTATTCCTCCATCCACCAAACCTACACAATACACTCGTCCATCCCAGCACAATCCCTGCTCCCAACCCTTACTTAATGGCTCAGATCACTGTAATAGAACTAAATGCAAGACCTGTCCCATACATCCTTCATTCACCATCTACTCCAGGCTGGTCACAAACAACATATATCCCACCAAAGGCAGGGCTACATGTGAAACCAGTCATCTGATATAGAGTCTGAGCTTCAACCAATGTGCTGATTTCTGCATGGGAATGACAAGCAACAAGCTGTCTCTCTGCATGAATTACCAGTAATAAACTGTGGCCAGGAACTCCCCCTGCAGTATATCCTACGTTCCTGTAACCCTCCTGGCTTCAGCCTTGATTAGTCAGTTTTCTCACCCATTCAGACCCTTCCCTGTCTCCAGTCCAGTGCTACATAGCCCTCATATCACCAACACAAGAGGTCTTCTTTACTCCTTTTGTAGAAAGAACTGCAAGGATTTTGCTTTTTTTGTGGGTGGCAATGTCAGTGAAGATATTATTTATCTTTATTACATTATTTGCTAGGTATATACTATTAGACATATATTTTCACCGATAACTTATTCTTGAAGAAAAGTGATGTCTGTGTCTTGTAACTAGTGTGTTCAGCATAGTTATTGGTTTGATCACTTCTTCTATTTTTAAAGCTACATTTTTACATTTATAATAGCTACCACAGCTAAGGCTAAGTATCTATGGCTGGATGACATGTCTGGCATTGCAGTAATAGAGCATACAAACTAACTTTCCTAATTAATGCATGTATCTGTTAGTCAGGACTGTCAAAATCCAGATCGTAGTTGGAGATTAGCCATCACAATTGTACAGACACTGTTTTTCGATGTACTATTTTTCTTCCTCCTTATGAGATAGTGTACTGGAGACAATTGCATTGTTTTCCTTATTTTGTTTTGGCTGTCTTAGTAGTTTCTTCGTATAATTTAAGTGTTTACATTTATTTATGGAGCTGTGTTTTGTTTAATGAGGAGGGTGTTTATGAGGAATCCAGTCAGCAATAATGTTTTTTATGATTTACCATATGACACATGAGAGCTGATTACCTCTGAAATGAAGAGGCTGGGAGTAAATTGTGTAGTAGAAACAACTGAAAAACATAGGAGAAATGTGCACACACATTTGGAGAGAATTTGTGATAAGTATCCGAAGATAATGTACGTACAGTACCACTGTCCCTTTGCTCAAAAAACATTTTCCATCAAGACTTTCACTACAGTCTGTTCCCAGACAAAATTGTTTCTCTTACTGCCTCACCTCTCTACATGGAGTCCAGTAGGGAGCTGCATTTCCCCATCTGTCATCAACTCGTGGTCATCTATCCCACCTGTTGCAGATGATCCATACACAAGGTGAGAAATGGCTTAGGTTGTCATGAACATTAGAACTTCATTGCAACACAGAAGGCACATTATAATGTTGGGCGTGTGAAATGGCTTCCTAGTGCTAAAAACATAACAATAGTCCTGTTATGCTGTAAGGTTGTCACAAATATGAGCTAAGCTGAGCACTGCAAGCTGCACTGGTGTTTTCCTAGATTCCATTGTTGTTGTGCTCAGAGGAATAGTTGGGAATGTTAGAGCAAGGCAATGTAAAGAATGCCCTGATCCACTGAAAGATGTTTGATAATATGAGAACTATTCTTGAAGCTCCAGTTCTGCACTCTGTTTGTAAAAACTGAGAGGCACTGCTGTAGGTATCTAAAGAGTAGGTTGCACTAGTGATGTCAATATTGTGGGCTACATTCTTATTAATATAGTCATGGCACTCAGAAGTAGACAGTGGATGTAATGTCTGGGACTTGGATTGGCTGGTGAGCCATTGTGCAGTGGTCTATGAAGGCTGTGAAGAGCACAGGAATACTGGAAAATTGTCCAGTGTCATGTGGTCCCTATACAGAAACTATGCAATGGGTGTCATGGGCAAGATGAGCTGCTCTGAGTTTGTTTCAGGTTTATTAACATGCTAGCAACAGGCAGCACTCTGTTGAATGTCACAAGACAGCATTGTAAGGTACCAGTCATATGGTACACCACACACTTCCACCTCATTCGTATTATGTCTTCTACTCCATCCTGTTCCCATACCCAACAAATTTCTTCCTGCCTCACCTTTACGAAGAATGCACCTGAGAAACAACCCACATCGTCTGCTACACAGTCTCCTTGCTATGTGTATCCATCTGTAAGTAAAGAAAGGAGGATTACATTGTATGTGTTTGATGTGCAATTTTACTGCATGAACAGCAAAAATGTGGAAAGTGATAACATTTTTGCTATTACCTTATGTGGGGTATCCCTGAGAAAAGTTAATGATAATTTGAAATTCTTGATGAAGTATTCTGCAAGTCGCAAAGTGCTCTCATTGTCAAATACTGGATGAATAGAATGACAGCATATTCTTGCAGTGAGTGAGGCTGCATATACAGTCATACACACAGTTCCTAACCGTTAAACTTGCCACAGTGAGTTAACCCTGTAACATAAAATTGTATGTTTTAATAAGCAGATTACTACAGGATTTTAAATTATAAAATTTGGTTAATAATTATTTGAAATGTTGACAATAAAAGTTTATTTGCCCCTGGCGGTATTCAGATAGCCAGCTTGCACCTCGAATAAAGTTCTGACTTTGTGGATCTCGGTTAGTAATGTTCACTGTTGTACATAATTGACTAGATTAGATGCTCAGTTATTCACTGATCGCTAGGCTCTCTAAAAGATTGAAGTAATTGATTCTGTTCTTTATAATGTCATATTGAAACAGTCTTCATTTATCAACTGTTTGTTTGACTTTTGCAGATTAAGTATTTTTTATATTAACACACAATTTCCTCTTTTGTCAATCAGGCCCTGTTGTCGGGGAAGCCCCGCGTCCTATTGCTCAGGTGAGTGAAAGTAGAAGCAGCACCACTGAGACTGACAGAGAGATGGTGAGTTTCACCAGCAGCAAAGGAAGTTTGGCTTTGTGGCATGTAATGAAACCCCCCCACCCTGTTTCCTGGCCACCTTCCAGGGTGCCAACAAATTTCATCAGCCCATGGTTTTTAGCCCTTCTGTGGGGTGCCCTGCACACCCGATTTTAATTAATTAACACCTTTCTACATATCCTATTCATCTTCACTTCATACTTATTATTTTTTGCACTCCAATCTTTCCTGACTCCACAACTTTTGCAACTTTATTTGCACTGGTAACTGAAGTGTTGTCTCAAGTCTTATATTACAATGTAATTACCTACTGAACAATTACAAAAATATATCAAAGAATACTCGCATACTGGCTAATGGCATCGTAACTTCATATTTTCTCTCCTGATATAATGGCGTTGTCACAGTGCTACAGATCTAGGGCAAAGCACTTCACTGAATGAGAATGAGATAGCATGGAATAAAACTCTCAAATCAGCAAGTACAGTGAAGCCTGATGAAGCAACTATTGCTGTCCCACTCTGCAGAAACTCTTCACACATTTGCAGCAGATTTCATGCGCAGGAGAAAAAATTCCTGAAGTGAATAAAAGTTTAAACCCATTATTTGAACTAGAATGTGACTTTATGGCAGCAATCATCATTCATTGATACTATAGACATTGCAAAATATGTAACTTTACCCCAGAGCTAGGTTACAGCACATTTGATATTCATTAAACATGATAATTACCACCTACAATTGTCTAAAATATTTAGTTATTGCAATTATACATCAATCACCTTTGCAAAATGGTAATAGTCACTCTTCTTGCTATTATCATAGCCAGACAAACTTGAAAAAACCCTTTTTAGAATATTATTATGGTCATTAAATTAATTTCTCGTGCACTTCATAGAGAGGTCTTCTTGTCTTTGGGTATCACAAGTTTATCTTGGGTTGCTTAGTAATTCAATAAATCTAACTTCATGTTTGGTAGCTCATCTATCACTGGTTGTCCTGTGTGAAGTAAAAGTAACTGTGTAGCTATGTTCTGTAGCTACGTTAGCTGTTTGGGATTTGCTTCCAGTAATATTCAGGTATGTCTCTGATACATGAAACAGAATCAAATGATCAATCTTTGGATGATCAACCAGATCTTGTACTGACTTCTGTATACAGGTAGCTGTCCCTCCTGCAGTGACCATATGATCAACATGCATGCTGTCTGTCATATGAATCTCAATGTATAGTGTCTGCCACAAGGTGTACAACTCTGAGGACAAGGGCCCATCCCACATTAACTTATGCTGCCATAGACATTGCAGAAGTATCTTAAATGTGATCACAAGGGGACTAATTAATCCAAATGGATCAAAAATGTATGATGTGGCACACAGTACAGCGCATTTTGTGAAGCTGAAGCTGTAGATATTAGGTGCTGGTTTGAAATTGTTCACAGTTTCAAAATGTTGAACAGCTGGATGCTAGAATAACCTTAAGTTCTAACATCCTCATCATTATCAAGCAGTAAAAGTAGTTGTGTTTTTTGCACCACTGAGGGGATATTTTTGAATAGTTTGTATGTGTTGCTGTACCATTTCCATAGTGAAGCTCCACCTCTTATCAATATCTTCCTGAGATCTTACTGGAGCTTGATTTCACCCCTTACTGTATTGCATCCTGAGATACAATGGTCGATATTGAAATGATTAGTGAGAATGTTTGCTGCCTCACTCTGCTCACTCTCTTTGTGAGCTCACTGTAACAGATTACTGGCTGCAAGAAAGGGCGCACAAGTCATTCTGTGTGTGATCGCCTTTCATTCGTATTCCCGAGGTGGTGCAGATCTATCACTCCTCCACAATATTCTTTGGAAAGTGCGATCTTCATCTACTACCAGAACTTGTCAATGCATATTCTCCATGTCTACTGTGAAGGCAATGCGATGTATGTGAAAGCATAATGTTATGGATTACAAATAATGTTGAATGGTTGGTCATATCATTGGAAGACTGTTTAGTGACAAATTTGTGTTTGATTTGGCAAGAAAATCAAATGCTGCTCTCTTTTAGTAGTTGAGCTGAAGTGGCGTGTACTATGAAATGCCTTCTGTTATGACTAGTACTGCCGTGTCGTAAACCTTCATACTTCCTCATAAACTCTGTGTAGCTTTCCGCAAGCTTTGATTGTCTTGTTAGTTTCTGCTCAGTCTGAGAGAAGCATTTTGCTGCATTGTGGAAAGAATTGCATAACAAACTTTACTCTTCCTGAAATGGAAGATGAACTATGAACCTATCTGTTGAATCTTTAGTTGTGTGTTCCATGAAGTGCAAGTCACATTGCTGCTCACCTTCCATCATTAAGACATTGATACCACACAACTAGTGTTTGGACAGCTTTAAGGAAAAGAAGTGGAATGTGGACTCACATATTTTTTCATTTGTTGTTTTATGTAATACAATTTATTGCTTAACAACATTCATATTATTACAATTTAAAAGCGTATTAAAACAGTCATGAGCCGCGCAGTAAAAACTTTAGCAGGCTTAATTAATTAGAATCCATATTTTGGCAATTGTACCATTATGAAAAGGGCATGATATTGGAAGTACACAGTTCACAAAACAAGGAAAGGTCACATGAATTGGGCAGGTTCAACAAACAATTTTATCAATCAAATTAATTACAGGGACTGACATTAGATGCATTAACAATTTGCAAGCTTAAGTTACTGTTGCACAGTTGAACAACATTCATCCAAATACATACTCGAGCGACCTTTTCCCCTGCATAATCCATCTCCTGCATCACACTCCTTCTCCATGTTCCACTAGCTGGAACATCTCCAAAGCTGACTGGGGGCTTTTCACCTCCCTGGTGACCTTCCATGACCAAAATTATCCAGCTGTAATAGTCAGGTCGCATACTTCATGGACATTATTCTCACTCCTGCTGAATATTCCACCCCTCATACTTCCTCTTCTCCATGTCGAGTCCCAGTCCCTTGGTGGACTACCGCATGCAGCGACGCTATTCGTGCTCAGTGACGTACTTTACGCACCTTCCAGCGCCGTCCTAAGTTGGCAAACTGTATCAGTTATAAACGACTCTGTGCACAATGTTGTCGTGTTATCAGCTTGCTGGGTGGCTTTCACCAGCTCATCCAACAGTTTTACCCCTTCTTCAGTAGTCTGGTTTGGCCTGCGCCAGCTGTCTGGCACCAAGGTCCACTCTCCGATTTTTGGCGTGACTGTGGCGAATGAAGTCCTTGTGGATGCTGAGGATATCTCAAATGCCTTCAGCCGCTTTTTCGCAGAGGTTATGAGCTCTGCCCATTTCCACCCTGCCTTCCGCCCCTTAAAAATAAGCAGAGGAGGCACGGCCACCTTCTTTCCAGTCTTTGAATCGTGAAAGTTACAATGCCACCTTCACCATGCGGGAACTCGAAAGTGCACTCGTCCGTACCCGATCCAATACTCCAGGGCCCAATGGTATCCTTATTCAGATGCTGAAGAACCTTTCTTGCTCAGGTAAAGGCTGTCTTCTTCGCTCCTATAATCGCATCTGGACTGAAGGTCATGTTCCCACACACTGGCGTGAAGCAATTGTTTTTCCCATTCCCAAACCAGGAAAGGACAATCACCTTCCTTCCAGTTATCATCCCATCTCCCTTACCAGCTGCGTCTGCAAGTTGATGGAGCACATGGTGAATTCTCAATTGGTTTAGCTCCTTGAATCTTGATACTTTCTTGCCACAGTCCATTGTGACTTTCGTAGGCACCGCTCTGCCGTTGACCACCTAGTTACCTTGTCGACCTTCATTATGAACAACTTTTTGGAGAAGGCTTATGACACCTGTTGGAGGGCGGGAATTCTCCACACCATGTACACTTTGGGCCTTCGCAGTTGCCTCTCTCTTTATTAATGCATTTTTAATGGATCATATGGTCAGGATACGTGTGGGTTCTGTTTTGTCACATGCCTTTCGCCAGTAGAATGGGATGCCCCAGGGCTCCATTTTGAGCGTGGCCCTTTTTGCCATAGCTATCAATTCAATAATGGATTGCCTTCCAGCTGAGGTTTCAGGCTCCCTTTTCGTGGATGACTTTACAATCTACTGCAACGCTCAGAGAACATGTCTCCTGGAGCGCTGTCTTCAGCATTGTCTAAACCGTCTATATTCCTGGAGTGTCACAAACGGTTTCCATTTTTCTGGTGAGAAAATGGTCTGTATGAACTTCTGGAGTTACAAACAGTTTCTTCCACCAGCATTAGATCTCAGTCCCATTGCTCTCCCATTCGTGGAGAGAAACAAATTTTTAGGTCTTACATTTGAAAGGAAACTTTGCTGGTCTCCACATGGGCTTTATTTGGCTGCTCGTTGTATCCATTCCCTAAATGTGCTCCGTGTTCTCAGTGGTACATCATGGGGAGCAGGTCGAATGGTCCTGCTTCGCTTATATCAGTCCATTGTCGGATCAAAGCTAGATTATGCGAGCATTGTCTACTCTTCTGCCCGGCCGTCCATCTTACACCGTCTAAACTCTATCCACCATTGGGGGGTTACGTCTGGCGACTGGAGCATTCTACACCAGCCCTGTTGAGAGTCTGAATGCCGAAGCTGCAGCTTTACCACTAAACTACCAGCACGATATGTTGCGTTGTCGGTACACCTGCCGACTTACGTCAATGCCCAACCACCCATCATATTTCTGCTGCTTTGACGACTCTTTTGATTGCCAATATGGGCTGTATGTCTCTGCCCTGTTACCTCCAGGAGTTCACTTTCGTCACCTGCTTCAGCAACTTGATTTTACCCTCCCTACTACTTCTCGAGTGGGTGAAAGCCCGATGCCACCTTCGCTCCAGGCTCAGGTTCGTGTTCACCTTGAACTCGGGTCGCTCCCAAAGGAGAACATCACGGATTCGATATACCACTTGAGGTTTTTTGAACTTTGTTCGAGGTCCACTAATAACGGCTTTATTTACACAGATGGCTCCAAGACTAATGCTGGCGTCGGATGTGCCTTTGTCATTGGGGATGATACCTTTCAGTATCTGCTCCTTGACCAGTGTTCAAGCCTTACAGCTGAGCTTTCTGCTCTCTATCAGGCTGTTCAGTATATCTTCCGCCATTGTCATTCTGCCTATGCCATCTGCTCTGATTCTTTGAGCGCCATTTAGAGTCACTGGGACTCATATTCGGACCACCCTCTCATGCAATGAATTCAATGGTCCCCTCAGTCGCTAGCTGATACTGGCACCCATGTCCTTTTTGTTGTGGATTCCTGGTCACGTTGTGGTGCCTGGGAATGAAGCTGCTGATACTGCGGCCAAGCTCATATCCTTAGTTTCATTGCATTGACAGACATCTCCAAACAGATCTGCGTCTTTGCGAGTACTCTCTGCTACTGCTCCCTTGAATTTTTCTACGGTATTATTGCACTAACGTTTGTGACTGGGCGCTAATGACCTTCGTAGGTGAGTGCCCAAAACACACAAAAAAAAATGGACATGGCAATCCACCTGGTTTTCTTTATTGTTTGCAATTGTGTTCTTTCTGCCTGTACATTCATCCTGTTTGGTTTTAGGTCCCCACTTGAGTTTTGACCTCAACTTCAAAATTTCCTCTTTTTAGTGTGAGCCATTTGGGGAATGACTCCCTCCCTGGCGTCTGCAGTGAGGATTCAGTCTCCCTTCCCCCGGGTAGCCACCTTCTGCCCTGCTAGGTCACCGGCACACATAGCCAGTCTGTGTGATGGGGGTGTTATGTACCCATCGGGCTGAGTCCCCTGACAACACAGGAAGCACTCTCCTGATTCCTGAGTTGTTCACTCCCCATGTATGCCAAGGAGTGGTTGCTTGTACTCTTGGAGCATCACAACTCCTGCCAATGGCCGCTGTGCTAGACAGACCTCGGTTTGGCTATGTAGCACCCTTGGGGAGAGCCGCTAGTCACACTGGCTGGTATTGGGGCAGATGCTTGACGCATGAAACATGTTGTTGTTGTTGTTGTTGTTGTTGTGGTCTTCAGTCCTGAGACTGGTTTGATGCAGCTCTCCATGCTACTCTATCCTGTGCAAGCTTCTTCATCTCCCAGTACCTACTGCAACCTACATCCTTCTGAATCTGCTTAGTGTATTCATCTCTTGGTCTCCCTCTACGATTTTTACCCTCCACGCTGCCCTCAAAAGCTAAATTTGTGATCCCTTGATGCCTCAAAACATGTCCTACCAACCGATCCCTTCTTCTAGTCAAGTTGTGCCACAAACGTCTCTTCTCCCCAATCCTATTCAATACCTCCTCATTAGTTACGTGATCTACCCACCTTATCTTCAGCATTCGTCTGTAGCACCGCATTTCGAAAGCTTCTATTCTCTTCTTGTCCAAACTAGTTATCGTAAATGTTTCACTTCCATACATGGCTACACTCCATACAAATACTTTCAGAAACGACTTCCTGACAAATCTATACTCGATGTTAACAAATTTCTCTTCTTCAGAAACGATTTCCTTGCCATTGCCAGTCTACATTTTAAATCCTCTCTACTTCGACCATCATCAGTTATTTTACTCCCTAAATAGCAAAACTCCTTTACTACTTTAAGTGTCTCATTTCCTAATCTAATTCCCTCAGGATCACCCGATTTAATTCGACTACATTCCATTATCCTCGTTTTGCTTTTGTTGATGTTCATCTTATATCCTCCTTTCAAGACACTGTCCATTCCATTCAACTGCTCTTCCAAGTCCTTTGCTGTCTCTGACAGAATTACAATGTCATCGGCAAACCTCAAAGTTTTTACTTCTTCTCCATGAATTTTAATACCTACTCTGAATCTTTCTTTTGTTTCCTTTACTGCTTGCTCAATATACAGATTGAATAACATCGGGGAGAGGCTACAACCCTGTCTCACTCCCTTCCCAACCACTGCTTCCCTTTCATGCCCCTCGACTCTTATAACTGCCATCTGGTTTCTGTAAAAATTGTAAACAGCCTTTCGCTCCCTGTATTTTACCCCTACCACCTTCAGAATTTGAAAGAGAGTATTCCAGTTAACGTTGTCAAAAGCTTTCTCTAAGTCTACAAATGCTAGAAACGTAGGTTTGCCTTTTCTTAATCTTTCTTCTAAGATAAGTCGTAAGGTTAGTATTGCATCACGTGTTCCAACATTTCTACGGAATCCAAACTGATCCTCCCCGAGGTCCGCTTCTACCAGTTTTCCATTCATCTGTAAAGAATTTGCGTTAGTATTTTGCAGCTGTGACTTACTAAACTGATAGTTCGGTAATTTTCACATCTGTCAACACCTGCTTTCTTTGGGATTGGAATTATTATATTCTTCTTGAAGTCTGTGGGTATTTCGCCTGTCTCATACATCTTGCTCAGCAGATGGTAGTGTTTTGTCATGACTGGCTCTCCCAAGGCCATCAGTAGTTCTAATGGAATGTTGTCTACTCCCGGGGCCTTGTTTCGACTCAGGTCTTTCAGTGCTCTGTCAAACTCTTCACGCAGTATCTTATCTCCCATTTAGTCTTCATCTACATCCTCTTCCATTTCCATAATATTGTCCTCAAGTACATCGCCCTTGTATAAACCCTCTATATACTCCTTCCACCTTTCTGCCTTCCCTTCTTTGCTTAGAACTGGGTTGCCATCTGAGCTTTTGATATTCATACAAGTGGTTCTCTTCTGTCCAAAGGTCTCTTTAATTTTCCTGTAGGCTGTATCTATGTTACCCCTAGTGAGACAAGCCTCTACATCCTTACATTTGTACTCTAGCCATCCCTGCTTAGCCATTTTGCACTTCCTGTCGATCTCATTTTTGAGACGTTTTTATTCTTTTTTGCCTGCTTCATTTACTGCATTTTTATATTTTCTCCTTTCATCAATTAAATTCAATATTTCTTCTGTTACCCAAGGATTTCTATTAGCCCTCGTCTTTTTACCTACTTGATCCTCTGCTGCCTTCACTACTTCATCCCTCAGAGCTACCCATTCTTCTTCCACTGTATTTCTTTCCCCAATTCCTGTCAATGGTTCCCTTATGCTCTCCCTGAAACTCTGTACAACCTCTGGTTCTTCCAGTTTATCCAGGTCCCATCTCCTTAAATTCCCACCTTTTTGCAGTTTCTTCAGTTTCAATCTGCAGTTCATAACCAACAGATTGTGGTCAGAATCCACATCTGCCCCTGGAAATGTCTTACAATTTAAAACTTGGTTCCTAAGTCTCTGTCTTGCCATTATGTAATCTATCTGATACCTTTTAGTATCTCCAGGATTCTTCCAGGTATACAACCTTCTTTCATGATTCTTGAACCAAGTGTTAGCTATGATTAAGTTATGCTCTGTGCAAAATTCTACAAGGCGGCTTCCTCTTTCATTTCTTCCCCCCAATCCATATTCACCTACTATGTTTCCTTCTCTCCCTTTTCCTACTGACGAATTCCAGTCACCCATGACTATTAAATTTTCATCTCCCTTCACTACCTGAATAATTTCTTTTATCTCGTCATACATTTCATCAATTTCTTCATCATCTGCAAAGCTAGTTGGCATATAAACTTGTACTACAGTAGTAGGCATGGGCTTTGTGTCTATCTTGGCCACAATAATGCGTTCACTATGCTGTTTGTAGTAGCTAACCCGCACTCCTAGTTTTTTATTCATTATTAAACCTACTCCTGCATTACCCCTATTTGATTTTGAATTTATAACCCTGTAATCACCTGACCAAAAGTCTTGTTCCTCCTGCCTCCGAACTTCACTAATTCCCACTATATCTAACTTTAACCTATCCATTTCCCTTTTTAAATTTTCTAACCTACCTGCCCGATTAAGGAATCTGACATTCCATGCTCCGATCCGTAGAATGCCAGTTTTCTTTCTCCTGATAACGACGTCCTCCTGAGTAGTCCCCGCCCGGAGATCCGAATGGGGGACTATTTTACCTCCGGAATATTTTACCCGAGAGGACGCCATCATCATTTAATCATACAGTAAAGCTGCATGTCCTCGGGAAAAATTACGGCTGTAGTTTCCCCTTGCTTTCAGCCGTTCGCAGTACCAGCACAGCAAGGCCGTTTTGGTTAATGTTACAAGGCCAGCTCAGTCAATCATCCAGACTGTTGCCCCTGCAACTACTGAAAAGGCTGCTGCCCCTCTTCAGGAGCCACATGTTTGTCTGGCCTCTCAAGAGATACCCCTCCGTTGTGGTTGCACCTATGGTACGGCCATCTGTATCGCTGAGGCACGCAAGCCTCCCCAGCAACGGCAAGGTCCATGGTTCATGGGGGGGCATGAAACATATGGAGCTGCAAAAATCTGGCCGATCTCAAACGGGTGCTTCTTCGAAAGGTGAACAATCATTGAATGCTGCCTCATGTTACCCAGCAACCTCTCCTTTCCTCGCTACACCATGGGAGGAGGGCCAGGCTAGCCATCTTTGGATGAAACACTTACCCCATTACCTCATCTGTATGAGTAGATATGGGAACACATTCACTGCCACAATGCTATTGTTTTTTGTGGAAAATATTCAGGACAAAATTATTGATCAAAGCATTTTCTGCATCCCAATCGGCAGCTCTTTGCACCTGTGATCATCTTGACAATGTGCCAGTGTATTACCCCTCACCAATCTCTGAATATGGTGCGGAGAGTGATTTTTCATTGGGATCTCGCCCTGCAAACTGATGATGAACTGTGGGCTAATCTGGAGAAGTGTGCGTTAATTTTGTTTGGCATGTGCATATGGGCCACAAACACAACTGCTGTGATAGTGGTGCCTTCATTCTAGCTTTTGAGGGGAATACCCTCACAGAGAAGGTCAAGGTTATGTGCTACAATGGTGACGTGAAGCCATATGCCTATCCACCTGTGTGGTGCTTTCGGTGGCTGTGTTTTGGGCATATGTCATCCCGTTGCATGGCAGACACTCTGTTTGCTGACTGTGGACACCCAGTCCATGAGGGAAGCCCCTGTGTTCTGACACCTGTGTGTGACAAATGTACTGAAAGCGGCTCCCCTCACTAGCCAGATTTGCCAGGCATACAAGAGAGAAAGAAAATCCAAGAATACAAGTCTCCAGATCACCTGTCTTATGCTGAGGTTCACCAAAAGAATGTGACACTCCATCTAGTGTCAGAATCTTCAGCTTTCCTCTCTGTTACTTCATTTCCTCCACCTACCTCTTCCTTGCCCAGCCCCATCCCCCTATACCCTCTCCCTCCTCTTTCCCTGCTGTTGCCACAACTTCCTCTCTGGATCTGCTCCCTCTCACCAGCCGAAGTAGTACGCCCATTTTTGGCACCTGTCAATGATCGGGCTCTCTCCCAAGACCCCTCTGCCCAGCATCTCTCAGGCTGTAAGACTCCTACAATCAGTCAGTTAGTCTGTGCATCCCAAGGTTACCTGCTCTCTTTCAGTTCTGGATCTTGCAGAAACCTGTACTCCCTCTGTGCTCTACCCTCCTCTGCCTCTGAAATACGAGGAGGAGGAGGAGGAGGAGAAAATGAACAAGAAGAAAGATAAATCATAAGACAAGGTTCCAAAAGGTTTTGTGTGTGTGTGTGTGTGTGTGTGTGTGTGTGTGTGTGTGTGTGTGTGTGTGTGTGTGTGTGTGTGTGTAAGTGTAAGTAATCTGGATTCTGGCCACACAATCATCCACTGGAATTTTCATGGATACTATCATCACTTACCAGAAATGCAACCTTTTGCCGGAAATGTACTGGCCACAGGGAAGCATCTGGTGGGATCTGCACTTTGGTTCACTTCAACGTCGTAGTGACTGGATCCACTATGTACCAACTTGGAAGCAATAGTGGTTAGAGTGCAAACGTCTCTGGCAATCACCATTTGCAGTGTCCACCTCCCTCCAGTTAGGATAAATCCGTACTTTGCACTGTCTACCTTAATCCAACAATTCCCACAGCTGTTTCTCCTCCTTGGGGACTTATATGCCCACCATCCACTGTTGGAGAGTGACACTTCAATGGGTGGGGGTCTCCTATTTGACCAATTTATTAGGGACCTGAATTTGTGTCTCATCAATGAGGGGTCCCCTACCCTCTCGAATGCTCTTAATGGCACCTTTACCACCATCGATCTCACGATCTCCTCTCTTGCCTTCGTGGCTTCCCTCCATTTGCCAGCCCGTAATGACGTTCATGACAGTGACCACTTTCCAGTGATTCTATCGGTCCCCTGCCACCGCCTGGCAGACAGGACCCCAAGTCGAGTATTCCACAGGGCCAGTTGCCCTCTGTATATTTCTGCTGCGCACTTCTACACCTCCCTGTCGAATTGCATTTGTGCAGTCTTGCGAGGCACCTCTGCCACTATTCTTCACGCTGCTGTCACTGCTGTCCCCCCTACCAACACGTCCCCTCATCGTTGATCAGTACTTTGGAGTGCCAGGGATGTTACAGTCACTGTCCACACCCGCTGACAGGCACTGCATCATTTTAAACGACACCTTTCACAGACGAACTTCTTCAGTTTTAAGTGCATTCGTGCTAAGGCTCACTACCTTATTGAGCAGCATAAAAAAGAATGCTGGGAGCACTGTGTGTGCTCTCTGCGGACGTATGCCTCTTAATTGCAGGTTCGGTCCGAGCTCCGTAGTGCTCTGGGCTGCAAGTAACAGTCAGTTGTCCAGGACATTAACCTTAAAGGTGGTCTGTGCACTGATCCATTGGACCTCGCAGAAGAACACTTTGTGATTTCATTGACATCATCTTTCTATCCTGCTACCTTTCTCAGACACTAATGCAGTGTTGACCAGACCCCCCACCCTTTGTATGATCACACTGAGTGATATAGTGAACACTTCACTGAATGGGAATTCTTGCAGGCTCTTACCTCTTCACAGGACATCGCAGCTGGCCCAGATTATGTCCACAACCAGATGGTCTAGGATCTTCAACTGCATTAGGTTCACAACTGCTTTTCCGTCACAATGACGAGATAGTATAGTTATCCCTGTCCTTAAGGCCAGGAAGAACCCAACAGCTCTCGACAGCTACCACCAATTAATCTGACAAATGTACTACGTAAACTGCATGAGAAGATGGTTAGCTTCAGATTATGTTGGGTACTCAAATCTCTGGGCCTTTTGTCCTAGTAACACTGTGGCTTCCAAGTGAGATGATCTCCAACTGACCATTTACTTGGATTGGAAAAAGCCATCTAACATGCTTTTACTCACTGTCAGCACCTTGTCATGGTCTTCTTTTCTCCTACATAAGGCACACAACATGGCTTGGTCCCATCACACTTTAGTTACCAACCATGACTGGGGCTTCCATGTTCCCCTTCAGATTCTTATCCGTGAGTTTTTCTCTCAGCAGCTCTTTCGGGCTCAAGTTGGCACTGCCCTCAGCACCCCTGGAATTCAGGAGAATGGAATCCCACAGGGTTCTGTGGTAAGTGTCACACTCTTCCTCCTTACTGTCTATGGGCTTGTGACCTCTGTTGGACCTCTGGTTATTCTGGTGTTGTATGTCGATGATTTTTGCATCTGATCCAGCTCCCACTAAGTAGATCTGCTGAGCGCCGGCTCCAAAAATCATCCCATGGGCCTCTGTTGGGCTAACTCCTATGGCTTCCAGTTTTCTCCCTCAATAATGTGGGTTATGCACTTTTATCGTTGACTCACAGTACACCCCATTTCAGAATTTTATTTAGGTGACCAGCTTCTTGATGTTGAAGCACAGTCCTGTTTCTTGGGCGTTATTTTTGGTAACCAGCTGACATGGCTGCCCTACATTTGCCGCCAAAATACTGTATGTATATGGAAACTTAATGCTCTCCACGTCCTGGCCCTTGCATTTTGGGGTGCAGACTGTGTCACACTTCTCTCCATGTTTACTGTGACCTGGTCTTCTCCAGACTACATTGTGGTGGTCAGGTTTAAAGCTCAGCCACGCCTTCCACTTTGAATCTGCTTGACCCATTCATTGTGGGGTTCATCTGGCTATTGGTGCCTTTCTCACTAGTCCCGTTGATAGTCTCCTCATAGAGGTGGGGATTCCCCCTCTACACATATGACTGGGCAAACGACTACTTTCTTAATCAGTCATCATTCACCAATTCCCTGACCATCCGATGTACCCTGCACTCTTCGCCAATGACGACTGTCTCCCTCCTGACACGGTCTTGCGTGGGATTGCCGGTTGGCATGCGTATCACTTCCTTATGTTGGGATCCCCATCTCCACTCACTGTAATGCACCTCACATCATTCCTCACATACCCCTCCGACCCATGGATGGTAACAAGACCATGATCACTCCCCCATGGGAAGACCACCCCACTTTTTTGCTTTTTTTTCCCCAAGTTTTCACATTTGATCTAAACTTACATGCCTTTTACTGTGTGTGTTTACTCTTCATTATTTTATTATTTGACTCCCCTGACTAGGTCCATCCACTTTCATTGGACCCTGTTTCTTGTGTGTCTAACTTAGGAATCGTGGGACTGATGACCTCCCCGTTTGGTCCCATAACCCCTCTCAATCAATCAATCAGTCAAGTGAGATCCATCATCTAATGAAATTGGCTTCATCCCCATGCTGCTCCATTGAAGCTCACTGCATTTTCACCCACAGGTGGTTGCTCCTGCATGCTACTTCATCGAATCCATCACAGTTCAGCCCAGATGAACCAAAGTGTTAGTGTCCACAGACAGCAATTTAAATTGTCAATTTATATGAGGACCAGGAATTTAAAGGACTGTATAATTGTTCAGATCCAGTCAGATGGCAATGAATGGCAGTGTGTGTTTGGAAGCACTTACAATTGACAGTTAACACACACACGAATGAAAATACACATATTCACCCTTCAGTGTAAAAGGCGTGTGGGCTGACAGATGCTTGTGTAATCTACAAGCTAAGCTGTGACCACAGTGCCACGTTCTATTGCATGTGACAACCAACAAGCTGTATGTTCGCATGAAAGGAAACAGACAAATTGTGGCCAAGAGATAACTGGACCACCCTGCAGCACTGCACAGCCTTCTATTTCGCAAGTACATGCACAGTCTTTTTTCTGCTCTTCTAATTCTCACATTTTCCTCACCCTTCCCCCCCCCCCCCCTCCTCACCACTTCCTGGTCCAGCATTCTGACTACACATAATTCCCCTGCCCTGTCCGTACCACATCACTGTATGCACCCACAACCATCACTTCAGTCACCCACATCTACCGTTCTATCACTTTCCCATCCTGTACCAGCTTCATCTCTCTCTTCACCACCCAGACTGCTTCACCCATCATGTGCAGTTGCTCACAGTCCACCTCGGAGGTCAGAGACAATGGTCATTCACAGGTGAGCTGTTTGTCTGAAGTTCACATGTTTGGTAGTTTTTTTGTTGTGCCTGTGTACGACTTACCTCCACTCTGTGGAAAGTAGCAGTTTACTGATTTCATATTATTATTATTATCATTATTATGTCCTGGATTACTTCATTGTTTAAATATTTACATATGAATGTACTGACGTGTCTTGCTGTTTACAATAATTGTTCATCTGTTTGCATTATGATACGGTAGTAAATGGAGATTCTGTAAAAATATATTTTGGGAAAATGTTGTTTGACTACTGTATCCAATGAAATGTGTAACTTCATCATTCTTAAATTTTTCAGCCAGTGTCTTGTTACATGAACAGAAATGAAATGCCTCCTCTTCCTCTTCAATTTCTTCTCACAAATTTTTATCTACTTCTCATCCTCCATTTGGCTCTCAGTTTGCTCCATTGTTATTGTGGCCGTGTTTATGAATTTTGATACTGCTTCTTTCACTATGTTTAGTTGTTGTTTCAATGTACAAAATAAATTGTAGAGAGACGGCTGTTACAATACTACTAAGAGCTGTCTCCTTTGTATGGGACAAAAATGTGTGCGTAATGTTGTTGAAAATCAATGGTTCACATGTGGATAACCTGTCTTATGCTTAGGGTCACAAAAAGTGAGTCACTCCATCCAGTGTCACTATTTTAGTTTCCATTGATTACAACTTGATTACAGTAAATAATTTATTATTATGAATGAATGTGGCATAAAGAAATTTATTTTCCAGTTTCAAATGAAACCCACTGCTCAATTCTGAAAGTATGAGTGAGACGTGGAAGGTCACAGCTTTTATTGAATCTTTTGCTAGAACACAGTTACTGAATATGCAAAATTATTAGTTGTATGAAGCTAGTGAGTAACTGAATGGGGAAAAGTCAGTCTAGTAAAACCTTAGCGACACTTGCTTCATACATTTGCTGTAATATGAGGACGTTAGATTATTGCTCATGTACAAACTGAAAATGCAACAGTAGTTGAACATGTACATGCTGTAGTTAAAAGTATTTCTCCCATGATTCTGTTCAGAGGAAAGATGTATAAAGACGAAAATCATATCAATTTACCTGATGACACTTGTTTTCAAGTAACAGATAAGACTCAGTGATAGCCGTTATCCTCACAAAACCTACCTCATTGTTAATGGAGGTAAACGACATCTTTGATGCCTCTTATTCTCTCTGCTGCTCAAGGAAACTACAGATTCTAAATTGCTTCTAAAGGAATTAAAAATGTGAATGTTTGCTACTTGACAAGGGTATTTTCAAACAATTTGAATATTCTGGGACATTGCTGACTTAAGTACTGGACAATTGGAAGAGTTAAAACAGTCACAGGTGTGATTTTTGGAAGTGCCTGGCTGAAAGAAATGACACCAGCTGAGCTGACTCTTTCAAAGAAACAGGAATTTTTCCTTCAAAACCTCAAGCAATTCCCAAATCTAGATTTACACCTTCAGGATTTACAGTGCATCCAATTGCCACAAATTTCACCCATGATCCCTCTATCTTATTATCTGATTGAGGACAAAAGTGATTTTGAATTTTTTGTTAGCAAAGAAAGGAATACCAACAAAATGTTACGGTTCACAACAAAGACAAAATATTTCCCAAGCACAGGAACAAAACTTCGCAGCCTAATGAGGTTACCTGCTTGGATAACTGACCAGGACTTAATGGTATGCAAGAGAAAGCAGCAGCAAATTTAAAGATTCATTATGTTCTGAAGATAAAGAACATATATTTGTCTCGATTATGTGGGTTATCTGTAAAATGATAGTTGAATATTTCAATGCCATTTGGAAATTTTCATATGTTTTTCTTGTTTGATTATTTCTGTCTGTAAATGCTTACTGAATTTTGTATTAGATTCAATAAGGGCAACTTCATGAACAACTCTTTGTAATTTACACCAGAAAAACTATGAAGTTCATAAATTACATTTCTTCCCCTTTACAGAGGAATAAATTGATTGTCTAGCATCACAGAAGCATTTCCTTGAATACCGTAACTAAAGATTTGGAATCTACTGGCCTAGAAGTTACTTACTTAATAATGTCAACTGTTGTGAAGTGTAGGCTGACGTTCAAGAGATTAATTATGAAGACTCAATACACAAAGAAGTGGGGTGCAGACATGCTAAGGAATGAGATATGCTTGAAGTTCTTCAAGGCTCTGGATAAAGCAATAAGAAATAGCTCATTTGGCAGAACAGTTGAAGAGGAACATATGTCTCTAAAAAGTACAATCACAGAAGTTTAAAGGAAAACACAGATACAAAGATGGTAACGGTGAAGAAACCATTGGTGACAGAAGAATTACTTCAGTTGATCAATAAAAGAAGGAAGCACAAAACTATTCAGGAAAATTTGGGAAGACAAAAATAAGTTGCTGAGGGATGAAATAAATAGCAACAGGGAAGCTAAGATGAAATAACTGCATGAAAAATGTGAAGAAATCGAAAAATAAATGATGGTCAGAAGGACTAATTCAGTGTGTAGGAAAGTCAAAACAATGTTTGCTGAAATTAAAAGTGAGGGTGGTAACATTAAGAATGCAATGGGAAGGCCACTGATAAATTCAGGGAAGAGGGTAGATAGGTGGAAAAACTATTTTGAAGGCCTTTATGAAGGGGTAGATTTGCCAGATGTGGTAGAAGAAGCAGGAGTCTAGTTAGAAAAGAAAGAGGATCCAGTAATAGAATCAGAATTTAAAAGAGTTTTGGAAGACTTAAGATGAAATAAGGCACAATGGGTAGATAACATTCCATCAGAATATCTAAAATCATTGGGGGAAGTGGCAACAAAACAATAATTCACGTTGGTGTGTAGAATGTATGCGTCCAGCAAAAAACGTCTGACTTTTGGAGAAACATCATCCATGCAATTCCAAAGACTCAAAGAGTTGAGAAGTGTGAGAATTATCACACAATCAGCTTAACAGGTCATGCATCCAACTTATTGACAAAAATAAGAATGGGTTAGAAAATTGAAGATTTATTAATTGTGATCAGTTTGACTATAGGAAAGGTAAATGCACAAGGGAGGCAATTCTGATGTTCATTATGGAAGCAAGACTAAAGAAAAATGAAGACACATTCATATGATTTGTTGACCTGGAAGATGTGTTCAACGATGTAAAATGGTGCAAAATATTTGAAATTTTGAGGAAATTAGGGGTAAGCTATAGCAAGAGAGTGGTAATAGGATATTTACAAGAGCTGAGAGGGAATAATAAGTGATTAAACCATGAACAAATGGCTTTGATTAAATACAGTGTAAGACAGGTATGTGGTCTTTCACCCCTACTGTTCAATCTGTACAGCATAGCAGCAATGATGAAAATTCAGGAATCTGATTAAAACTGAAGGTAAAAGTATATCAGTGATCAATCTAATGAGTACAGAATATGAATTGAGAGTAAATCTAAGGAAAGATGAAATTAATGAAAAGTAGCAGACATGAAAATAGTGAGAAACTTCAGAGTGAAATTGATGGTCACAAGGTTGATGAAGTTAAGTAATTCTACTACCTAGACAGCAAAACAACCAATAATGAAGCAAAAGGACATCAAAAGGAGACTAGCTCTGGCTGAAAGGTGTTCCCTGGCCAAGAGGAGTCTACTGGTATCAAACATAGCCCTTCATTTGAGGAAGAAAATTCTGAGAAAGTATGTTTGGAGCACAGCCTTGTATGATAGTGAAACATGGGCTGCAGAAGAACCAGAACAAAAGAATCGCATTTGAGATTGTGCTGCAGATGAATGTTGAAAATTATGTGGGCCTGTAAGCTAAGGAATGAGGAGATAGGAAGATAGAATACATCCCATAAATAATTGATACATAGGTTGCAACTGTTACTCTGAGATTAAGATTTTGGATCAGAAGAGGAATTCATGGTGGGCCACATCAGGCCAGTCAGAAAACTGATGACGAAAAAAAAGTCAACAGTTACAGAAAGGATAGATTGATGCTTATCATAAACATGACACATCGCCAAGAGCAAAATGGAGCACCATGCACAGCATGCAGATGAACATAACCTACCAAGTTTCAATGGCTGCTTCACAGCCCAGGCCACCTGGTTTGTCCCCACCTCCACCACCACCACCACCACCACCACCACCACAAGCATTTCTGAACTGTGAATCTGGGTGCTATCCTTAAAACACATTCACTGCTCCAGAAATCATCCTGACCTCAACCTGTGGTAATCATTTGTCCCTACATCCTTCACCCAAAATTTCACAGCATGCATGATCAGAATCTTTGTGGGTATGCATCTAGTATGTAATTCTGTTGAAATATTGAGTTCAGAGTGTGTTCTGAGGTTCTGTAATGCATGGACGTCAATGAGATAGTGTGGTAGTTTTGTTAAACACTTCTGGTATCCTTTTTGTAGATAGGTATGTCCTGTGCTTCTTTCCAATCACTGGGCACAGTTAGTTCAAGATATCTACAGTGTAATGTATTACAGTGAAAACAGGATTTGACTGAGGTATAAATTGAATATAGGATATTACAAGGATTTCTTCATGCCCTTAATCCTTGTTCAATGTCACTGATTTTAGCTGTTTCTCAATGAACATGACACTAATATCTACATCACTCATCTTTGCAGTGGCGTGAAAAGGAAACCGGAGCATTTCTTCTGTATTTTCCTTTGTAATGGAAAGATATATGTAGTGAGAATTATTAAAGCACTGTGGAAGGAAGAATAGGATATCTGGTCAGGGCATTTCAGTGCTGTCAACGCAAAATTAAGTAGGGGTAATCCTGGAATAGGTTAAAAAATGAACAATAATAATAATAAGAAGAAGAAAAAGAAGAAATGTTAGTTACCATAAAAAATTGTTGTATCTGGGAACACTGAAAATTTCCAATTTATCTAATGGTGAAATTGAATTTTTACACTACATTTTAAACTGACATTTTGAGGGACAGATGTGATAGTGGACCAGAATTTGTTATGAAATGTAGATTAAAAGTGCAAAATCATACTGAATCTATAAACAGATAGAACATTATCTCTGTAAGGTTAGTTTTTGTTCTACAGAAATATCAGTTCTAACTTTAGAATTTGCCCATCCAAATAGCTTGAAGAAAAGCAAACCCATATTTATATCATTCATAGATTTTGAGGAAGATGAATTAAGAAGTTATTCTTTCCAAGATCTATACATGAATGGAATATGAAAAAATCCCGAACAATTCTTAGAATGGAAACTACACCCTACCATGCACTACACTGCAGACTATGGATGCTTTTGTGGAATATAAGGTTGTGTGATGCTGGACTGGGAACAGGGAAACAGTTAAGTAGGTGCAGGATGCACCAGGAGGTTTATGGGAACATAGGAACCCACCCTGCAATATATCCTATCTCTACAGTTCTAAAAAGCTGATGTTGGTAGGAAGCACATCGGTGGATGCAGTCATTAAGACACAATTTTGGACAGTGCTCTCAACCACTGTGAGGCCCTGTTGTTTTTTCAGGACACTTTGTTGGTGACCATTCATGCAGACAGACAGCTTGTCTGTGGTCTTGCCCAAGTAGAATGCAGCACAGTGTTTGCAGCTTAGATTGTATATCACATGGCTTGTTTCACAGGTAGCCCTGCAGTTTATGGGATAGTTGATGCTTCTGACAGGACTGGTGATGGTGGTGGAGGAGGAGGATGTATGGGACATCTTGGTCTGTTATAGGAATATGAGCCATCAGACAAGGGGTTGGGAACAGGGGTTGTGTAGCGATGGACGAAGTTATTGTGTAGTTTTAGTGGGTGGCAGAATACCACTGTGGTAAGTGTAGGAGGGATAGTGGGTAGGACATCTCTCATTTCAGGCCACGTTCATAAATCTTGTTGGAGAATATGATTCAGTTGATCCATTCCTGGGTGGTAGTAACATGGAGAACACTCCTCTGTGGCCAGATGGTGGGGCTAACTGGGGGTGATGGGATGACTGGAGAGATGAGTCCCAGGAGACTTCTCCTGTCACCCATCATCTCCTAAAGTCCCACTGCCGAGCTGCAGAGGAGCATTACCCTCATGACTCATTATGACCCAGGACTGTAGAATCTGAATCATATTCTCTGCTAGGGTTTCAACTACCTCTTTTTGTGGCCTGAAATGAGGAATGACCTACCCACTATCGTTCCCACTCCTCAAACAGTGTCATGCTGCTGTCCACTGAACCTACACAATATATTCATTCATCCCTTTAATACGCCTGCTCATATTCCCTTGTATGTTTTCCCATATCCCTGTAATAGACCATGATGCAAATCCTGGCCCATACATCCACCACCACCACCACCACCACCACCACCACCACCACCACCACCTAGACCAGACCAATCACAAAATCACCTACCTCATCAAGAGGCAAGGCTACCTATGCGACAAGTCACATGATTTACAAGCTAAGCTGCCACCACTCTGATGCATTCTACATGGGCATGACAACTGAGAAGCTGTATTTCCATACGAATGGCCACTGAGAAACTGTTGCTGAGAGACAGGTAGACCACCCCATTGTCGGGCATGCTGCCTGACACAATGTTCTTCCATGAAATGACTGCTTCACAGCCTGTGCCATCTGCATTATTGATACTAACACCAGCTTTTCTGAACTGCTGAGGAGCAAACTTCCCTACATTGTACCCTACATTGCCTCAACCTTGGTTCATTAGTCATTTTCCTTGAGTTGCCTAACCCCTTCACAGTTCAGAACCAATGATGCTAGCAGCCAACAAAGTGGTTGCAGTAACAGTGTCTGCTGACAGGGCATGATTTAATCATGTATGTTGGAAAAGCCTCTGGTTTATGAGGTGTGAAGAGAGGGTAACCATTGACTTAATGCTGTTGGGAGTGTGGTTGCTTAGAAGCCAGGCCTGCTGATGTTCTACCACTCATATATGTTTGCCTGTTTTGGGTAACACTCTTGATTGATGCTCACATTTCTGGCTAGTGTGTCATTTCAATTGTTTCAGTTCTTCAAAAAGCTTGAATTCTTCCTGTTGGCCACTTGTTATACGCTGGATTGGGCGTCATGTTGTCCCCTAGTTTTTGACTTAATGCATCTGAACCTGCACCTTGAGAATGAGTTGTAAAACTGGTGACAAATGTGTCTTGTGCATCCATTGATCCAGTTGCATCATCTTGGGGAACCAGTTTATGTAATTATGGTCGCTGCAGCAGCTGCAGCAGCAGCAGCAGCAGAAACTGCTGCAGCAACTACAGTAACAACATGCTGAAGTGTTGACCTCCTGCAAATGTTGCAAATTTTGAGAGCAACTGCAGCAACATGTCACTGACACCAGGAACCTTCCTATTTCTGTAACCCATCCTACCTCTTGGTCATTTTGGCATAGTTATGGACAAGTAGAATAGCTGCATGAAGTGGATAAAAAGTTATTGATGCTGTATACAGGGTGTCCCATTTATCTTGACCAGTTCGAGTAACTGTTTGTCCAGATGCAAATTACAAAATGTTTAAAGTAAATGTTCTTTAGCTGTCAGAGGGACATCAATTAGCATGATTGCCTGTGTTGTAGCTTTGTTTTTTACAAAGATATGAACAGCGGAATGACTCTTTTAGATGGCACACTGTATATTTTATTCAGTACTAAATTTTTTCTCCTGAAGACCTATTCAAAAATGTATCACAATTTACCATTCACTGAAACACAAAATTATGTAATTACATAACACAAAACTGATGATATCACTCCCAGTGCTTAGTGGAGATACTCATGGTAATGGAACACATCCACGTGCTGACATTGACAGAGGACAAATGTAAAAATAAGTAAAATTCACACCCGTCATTCCGTCAACCACTGCTGTTGGAGTTTTGCGAGTAGATTGTACACCAACAAAGAGAAGTTAGAAATGCTACTCACCTATGGGGAGTGTAAGTTAGCAGAACAATAATTGCAATACTGTTCTTTTATAAGGGTACATTTAGTATGGTACTTTAATCCTTTTAAATACTGATGTATAGAGTACACATACAGTAAAGGCTATCCTTCATACAGACTGCATTGTCGTAACATTTCTTTTATTGTTGTCATTGTCATTGAAGGTAGGCGAAATGCTACACAGGCAGTGGAACTGTACAGATAGTGATATCCTGATAAGAACCCACCTTCCTGGCGTATATTTTCTCGTTTTGTTGCGATGCTTCAGGAAATGGGAAGATTCGACTCACAACAATGCAATCATCATTGAACTTCCACATAGGAAGCTGCCTAAGTCACTGTTCTCACTTTTATTGCTATGAATTTCCATGTGCGCACATGACAGCTTGAACACAATATTGGTATTCCTAAAACCAGTGTACATCATATTCTTACACATCACAATTTCCATCCTTACCATGCACACCTACGTCAGGAACTACATGGGAATGATTTCCAGAATCATGTACACTTCTGTCAGTGGGCACAGCAGCAAATCATCAACAAACCAAACTCTTTCTCCAATATTCTATTTACCGATGAATGTTCCTTCTCAAAAAAAGGACATGTAAATACAGGGAACATGCATTATTGGTCCAGCATCAACCCCCAATGGCTTAGATAGGGGGAACGTCAGTGTCAATGTAGAGTTAATATCTGGTGTGGGATGCTTGGTACTACAATTATTGGCCCTTATTTCATTAACGGTAGTCTAAATGGAACAGCGTATACCAGCTTCTTGAGATGAATTCTTCCTCCACTTCTGGATGAAGTGCTGCTAAGGACCAGAATGCTTATGTGGTATGAACATGATGGATGTCTAGCACATAATGTCTTCCATCCACATAGTGTTCTGAATCGAAGGTATCTTGCCAGATGGATTGTTCGAGGAGGAACAGTTACTTGGCATGCTAGGTCTCCTGATTTAAATCGTCCTGACATTTTCTTTGGTGATGCATTAAGGATGTTGTCAATGGCTATATTCCAACAACTCCAGAGAATAGCCAGGAACGTATTGAGCTTGCTTGTAATTCTCTTTAGCACAAACACTGGAAGCAGTAAGTAATTCTTCCATTCAATGAGTGTGCCAGTGTATCGGTGTCCAGGGTCACCACTTTGAGCACCTCTGAATGTTCTTCTCCTGAGCAATGGTACAGAAGAGTCAAAGCTTATGTTATGTGTTTACTTGGTTTTCATTTGTTTTCTGACAACTCCAGGAAGTGGAAGAGTTTGTGATCCTGGGCACAAAGTCATTGTTGTGTTACGTAATTAATAACTTTGTGTTTCAATGAATGGTATAATGTGATACATTTTTGAATAGCTCTTTAGGAGAGGAAGTGAATTACTGGATAAAAAATACAGCCATGTAAAAATTATACTGCTGTGGTTCATCTGTAGAGGAGACCGCTTATAAAATGCTAATACAACCTATTCTTGAGTACTGCTCGAGAGTTTGGGATCCCTATCAGGTCAGATTGAGGGAGGACATAGAAGCAATTCAGAGGCAGGCTGCTAGATTTGTTACTGGTAGGTTTGATCATCATGCGAGTGTTACAGAAATGCTTCAGGAACTCGGGTGGGAGTCTCTAGAGGAAATGAGTTGTTTTCTTCATGAATCGCTACTCAGGAAATTTAGAGAACCAGCATTTGAGGCTGACTGTAGTACAATTTTACTGCTGCCATCCTACATTTCGCGGAAAGACCACTAAGATAAGATGAGAGAGATTAGGGCTCGTACAGAGACATATAGCAGTAATTTTTCCCTCATTCTGTTTGGGAGTGGAACAGGGAGAGAAGATGCTGGTTGTGGTACAAGGTACCCTCCACACGCCATATGGTGGATTGTGGAGTGTGTATGTAGATGTAGATCTCCAGGTCGAGGACACCTTCCTGGGTGAGTTTTCTACCATACATTATACAGTGTTGATTTGGGCGTCGAAGAAGACCACACACATCTTTGCATTTGATATCCAGCATGGTAGGCAGTCGGTTCTGGTGGGGCTGCATTGTGGCGTGTTGGTTGTAGCCCCCTGACCACAAAGGGATCACTCTGCTGATGCCTGCACCATTAACTCCACACATATGCCAAGGGGTAGATGCCCATCCCCCTGGGGCACCAGGGCTCCCAGCCATGGCCATCCTGCCAGGTAGCCTTTGCTGCGGCTGTGCGGCACCTGTGGGGGAGCCCCTGGTCGGTGTGGGTGGCATCAGGGCTGGAAACATGTGATGAAGCATACTCCATGTCATGCTGGTAGTGGAACACCAGCAGTCTTTAAGAGATCACGAGTTCAATACAAATCACAGAAGTACAAGCTCAAATCATTACCATCGCTGGCCACACCATGGGAGGAACGTCTGGGTAAGGCTGGAAGCGGACCTTATTTGCCCCAGTACCTTGTATGTTCAAGACCTGATGGGGAATCTTTCATGACGATGAAGCCTCAGTTTTTTGTTGAGCATTTAGAGGACAAGTTTGGGGAGGTGGAGGGCTTGTCCAAAATGAGATCTGCGTCAGTCTTGATTAAATCATCATCCTCTGCCCTGTCACGGGAATAACTCGCCTGTGACAAGCTGGGGGCTGTTTCTGTAACCATCATGCCCCATAATAGCTTAAATATGGTTCAGGGTATCATATTTCACAGAGCCCTTCTTTTGCAGTCCGATGATGAGGTGCACGCCAATTTAGAGCAGTTAGGTGTACATTTCATCCGGCATGTCCACAAGGTTCTGAACGATAATGAGGTTGCCAGCACTGCCTTCATCTTGGAGTGTGAGGGTGATACATTGCCATAGAAGGTCGAGGTGATGATCTACCAGTGTGATGTAAAGCCTTGTATACCTCCACCAATGCAGTGCTTTAAGTGCAGGAAGTTTGGCCATATGTCTTCCCACTGTACTTCCAGTGTCACATGTCGAGATTTTGGACACCAGTCACATCCCAATACTCCATGTGCCCCGCCTCCCATCTGTGTCAAATGTGGAGAGCACCATTTGCCTTACTTGCCTGACTGCAGGATTCTCGAGAAAGAAAGGACTGACTTAAACTGAAGCTACGAGAAAATTTGAATGCCTGCATCCTTTGTGTGTCAGTTCTTACGCTGCTGCTACAACAGTTGTGGCACCATCAGCTCTGCCAACCCATGTCACATCTCAGAGTCAGAAGACTACACCTGCCCCCTTGATGGTACGGGCCATTTCCCTACCTGTTGCTCCTGCACCACCCAACCACCTACTTTGGGAGCAACAGCAACACCCCACGCTCCCCCCCTCCCCCCCCCCCCCCCTCCAGAAACGTCCACCGCCACTTCTAATCTGGAGACTCATAAATCTTCTTTGACTTCTCTCGCTATGAAGGGGTCCCTTGTGTCACTACCTTCTCAGGTATCGTCTGGTGGGAAAGATGACACCTGCCAATGGCTTAAGAGCCCCAAAGCAGCTGGTCATAGGGCTTCACCCTCATCCTCAGTCCCAGTGACTGAGCCAGTGAAGTACTCTGAGCCAGGGAAACTCAAGCAACAGCGAGAGAAATCAAAAAAGAAATTGCCTAAGGCGAAGGAAATTGCAGTGGCACCCACACCACCGCTACCTACAAGTTCTGTGACTGAGGATGGGGTCAGCATTTTGGCATCCACTGAGGACCTAGAGATCGCCAGACACTCAGACACAATGGACATAGACTGTTCAGGCAATAAATCAGTGGTAGCAGGTGACTGAGATGTAAACTGCCTCATTGAATGCTCCATGCCTTCCCAGTCTCATTATGTCATCCTCCTGTGGAATTGCGGCAGTTTTCTCCATCGCCTGGCTGAGGTACAGCAACTGTTAAGCTTTCACCTGCTATCTGTATTGCCCTCCAAGAACTCTGGTTCTCAGAAATGCGGATCCCTGCCCGTCTCAGCTATAAGGGATATTACAGGAACCGTAGCGACTGTAATCGAGGGACAGGTGGAGTTTGCGTTTGTGTCCTAAATTCAGTGTGTATTGAACATGTGCTTCAAATAGCTCTTGAAGCTGTGACTGTCAGAATAAGGATGGTGCAGGAAATAACTTTCTGCAGTGTATATCTTACTCCAGATGGTGCAGTACCCCCGAATGTATTAGCTGGAATGCTTCGTCAACTCCCTAAACCTTTCCTACTTCTGGAGGATTTTAATGCTGATAACCCCTTGTGGAGTGTTACCATGCCTACTGGCCATGGCAGAGATGTTGAAACTTTACTGCCACAATTCGACCTCTGCCTCTTAAATACTGGGGCCGCAACACATTTCAGTGTGGCTCATTGTAGTTACTCGCCCACTCATTTATCAATTTGCAGCCCAGGACTTCTCCCATCTATCCACTGTGTAGTAGCGACCACTTCCCCATCTTCCTGTCACTGCCCCAGCATCAGGCACATGGATGCGTGCCCAGATGGGCTTTGAGCAGAGCGGACTGGGGAACTTTAACCTCTGCTTTCATCGCTGTATCTCCCCTACACCATAACATGGAATTGATGGTTAAGCAGGTGACTAGCACAAATGTTTCTGCAACAGAAAATGTGGTCCCTCACTCTTTAGGGTGCCTGAGGCATAAGGCAGTCCCTTGGAGGTCGACGGAAGTCGCTGAAACAATTAAGAAGCATCAGTGATCTCTACAGCTGCGGAAGTGGCACACTGCCCTGGAGCACCTCACAGCATTTAAATGGCTTTGTGCACATGTTTGCTACCTTATCAAACAATGGAAGAAGGAGTGTTGGGAGAGATATGTCTCCACCATTGTGAGTCACACGGCACCTTCACAAATAGGGGCAGAGATCAAACCTCTTTTCGGGTGACAGGCCCCACCAGCTGTCCCCGATGTTCCTATAAATTGCTAGTTATGTACTGATGCAAGCGTGGTTCGCAGGTTCTGTGCCGAGCAACTATCATTCCAGCTTTTCACACATGCAAACATCAGCTGGAGGGGAACTTCCTCTCATTCACTACAGGCTGTAGTGAATCCTGTAACGCCCAATTTACAGAGTGTGAGCTCCTCAGTGAGTGCCCTTGCGCATTGTCTCAACAGAGCTTCTGGGCCTGATCGCATCCACAGCCAGATGATTAAACATCTCTCATCTGACTAAAAGCTTGTCATCTTCAATGGCCCTGGTGCAATGGCATCTTTCCATCGCATTGGCGGGAGAGCACCATTATTTCGGTCCTCATAGCCAGTAAAAACCCTCTTGATGTGGATAGCTATCGGCCCATCGGCCTCACCAACGTTGTTTGTGAGCTGCTGGAATTTATGGTTTGTCGGCAGTTGGGTTGGGTCCTGGTTGTTTCCTGGAGTCACGTGGCTTGCTGGCTCCATGTCAAGGTGGCTTCTGCCAGTGTTGCTGTAGCACGGATAATCTTGTTTTCATTGAATCTGCCATCCGAACAGCCTTTTCCAGACAGCAACACTTGATTACTGTCCTTATTGACTTCTGTAAAGCATACGACATGACTTGGCAATGTCATATCCTTGCCATGTCTGAGTGCGGTCTCTGGGGATCACTCCCGATTTTTATCCCAAACTTCCTATCGTTCCGTACTTTTGATGTCCAAGTTGGTGACTCCCATAGATCCATCCATATCCAGGAGAATGGAGTCCTGCAGGGCTCTGTATTGAGTGACTCTCTAGTTTTAGTGGTCATTAATGGTCTAGCAGCGGCTGTCAGCCCTCCATCTCACATTCTCGGTATGCGGATGACTTCTGCATTTCATATTGCTGCTCCACTAATGTTATTGCTGAGTGGCGCCTCCAGTGAACCACATAATGCACAGCCATGCGCTCTTGCTAATGGCTTCCAGTTTTCAGCAGCATAGTCATATGTCATGCACTTCTGTCGGTGTCATACCATACATCCAGAACCTGCACTTTACCTTAATGATGATCCACTCACTGTAGTGGAGACATATCAATTCCTAGGACTGGTTATTGGCGCTCGATTGACTTGGCTCCCTCATCTTCATCAGCTTAAGCAGAAGTGCTGGCATCACCTCAATGCCCTCCATTGCCTGAGCAACACAAATTGGGGTACAGATCGCTGTACATGGCTGCAGCTCTGCAGAGTCCTTGTCCAATCCTGAATTCATAATAGGAGAGTGGTTTATGGTTCGACAGTGCCTTCAGCATTGCACTTACGTGGCCTTGTGCACCACTGTAGGGTTTGAATAGCGACGGGATCCCTTAGGACGACTCGGTGACTAGTGCACTGGTGGAGGCTGGTTTCCATCCACTGCAGATCACACGTGCAACTGCTCACCAGTTATGCAGAACACATTAATAATTCCCCTGAGCATCCAAATTACCGTCTCCTATTGCAGTCCATCTCCCGCATCAGTGGCCCAGATCAGGGTTTACGATAGCAGTTCGCATACGGTTTCTTCTCTTTGAACTGGAGTCCTTCCCTTTACCACCTCTACTTGCGGACTGTTCATGTATGCCTCCTTGGTGTATGTCTTGGCCGCAGCTTCGTGTGGACCTTTTGCGTGACCCTAAGTGTTCCATTAACCCCACCACTCTTTGCTGTCACTTACTCTCGATTCTTGTCGTGTTTCGTGGCTGTGAAGTGGTTTTCACTGACGGCGCAGTGGCTGATGGACACGTATGCATTGCATCTGATGATGTAAGACATATTGAGCAGCACTCCTTGCCAGTTGGCTGCAGTGTTTTCACTGCAGGGCTGGTGGCCACATCTCATGCTCTTGAGTACATCCACTCATGCCCTGGCGAGTCAGTTCTCCTGTGTACTGACTCATTGAGCAGTCTACAGGCTATCGTCCAGTGCTACCCTCACCACCCTCTGGTAACATCCATTCAGCAGTCCATCTATGCCTTGGAACATACCCGCTGTTCGATAGTGTTTGTGTAGACTGCAGTACATGTTGGAATCCTGGGCAACGAACTTGCTGACATGCTGGCAGGCAATGTAGAAACTTCTTCTGGAGATAGGCTTCTCCAAAGCTGAAATACTTTATGCCTTACATCACAGGGTTTTCCGGCATTTTGAGACGGAATGGCATAACAGCATGTACAACAAACTGCATGTCATTAAGGAGACTATAAATGTGTGGAAGTGTTCCATGCAAGCCTCTTGCAGGGAATCGGCTGTCTTCTGCCGGCTCAGCACTGGCCATATGTGGCTAACACATGGTCACCTACACCGTCTCGAGAACCCACCTCAGTGTTGCTGTTGCTCCCAAATGACAGTTGCCCACCTCTTGCTGTACTGCCCACTTTTAGCCCCTCTGTGACAGACTTTTAACTTTTCCAGTACCCTGCCTTTGTTGTTGGGCGAGAATGCCTCCACTGCAGTTTTTGTTTACGTTATATTCGTGAGAGTGCGTTTCATAATTCAGTGTAGGTTTGAGTGCATGTATTTTGTTGGTCTGTGTCCTCCACCCTAGTGCTTTTAGGGTGGAGGTTTTAATGTATTACAGAGTGGCTGGCTTTCCCTTTTTATTCTTGTGGTTGGTCAGCCACTGTAATCTGCTTTCATGTTTTACTGTCTTTTGTTTCTAGTGTATTTCTGTTTCTTTTCTGTACCCTTTTTTTTTCTCTTAGTATTCGTTGCCGCCTCTTCACTGTTTTGGCTTTTTCTTTCTTTCTGTTTTGTGTTATATGTTTCGTCCATTTTATCCTCACACTTGGGGCATTATTTTATTAGGACCAAGTGACCGATGACCTTGTAGTTTGGTTCCTTCTCCTGCTTCTAAACCAACCAACCAATCCTTTTTTCCACGAACAATATGAGACTGGAATAGAAGGGAGAACCGATAGAGGTACTCAAAGTACCCTCTGCCACACACCGTCAGGTGGCTTGCCGAGTATGGATGTAGATGTAGATGTAGATCCAACTGACCATCTTTGCTGTCCCCATTAACACTTCCATGATCTGTTTTCCCACAGGCATATCCAACTTCCTTATTGGTCAATGACTTAGCTATCTTAAGCAGTTCTCCATGGACTTGTATCCTTGTGTGGCATCCTTGGTAATGTCTTGATCCTCTACTTGTGCAGGATCAAAAATTGTTTTTGCTTTTCTATTGAAAAAAACAGTTTGTATGAATTTCTAGTGTCACAGTGGGTTTCTTCCACTATCGTTACATCTTCCATTTATACCAATCCCATGTCCATTTGAAACTAGACTATATGGGTTTCATTTATTCATGGTCATAACATAGTCTACTGTTGTGGAGTATGTTGGGCCACTGGCAACCTTTACACTAGTCTGGTTGAGAGCTTCTATGCAGAAGCTGCCTAATTGGAACTGTCCTACGGGCATGATCTTCTCCTCAGTGGATATGATTGCCATTTGTTGTGTTGTGCCCAGCCACCCATCTTGTGCCCTTTATTTTGATGCCTCCTTCAACTGCCAGTACAGGCCACATTTTTCTCGTATTACCTTCCAGAGTTCGCTTTTGGCTACTGCTCCAACAGCTTAGCTTCGTGCAGTCTGCCACATTCCTGTTTGGTGTGAGCCCTTCACCACTTTCGCTTCATGTAGCTGCCTGTGTTTATCTTGGACTTCAAAGTATTTTCCTCGGGAGGCAAATGGATTTGATCTATTGCTGTTAGCTCCTCAACCTTTGCACCCAATTTAGTGGTAGCATATTCATGTAGACTGACGACTCGCAGTCCATGGTGTTTGGTGTGCCTTATCGTTGGCACTGACCATTTTTGGTACGATCTTCTTGCAAACTGCTAGATTTTTAAAGCAGAGCTCTTTGTGCTCTTTCGGACCACCTAGCACATCTCACAATATACACCTTTTAATTGTGTCATATGCTCCAATTCTCTCACAAGCCTTCAGATCCTCATTGTGCTGGAAGAGTCGAAGGAAGCTTACAGTTGTTGTTTTTGAGGGAGCCACTATGATTTTCTTGTGGGTTCCTCGTCACATTGTTCTCATGTGTGACAAGACTGCAGTCCTACCTCAACCTGCCAGCTCTTCCATTGATTCAGATGATCTTCTTGTTGCTGTCTGTTGGTAGATGGTGTCACTTTTGCATCACCACTGGTTTTCTCTTTACTGGAACAAGCTCCATTGACTTAACCTCTCCCAATGGTTCGGCTGGCCACCTCTTGGCTCTTTCACTGCAAGATGATCATTTTAACTAGGTTGTTTATTGGGCACTGTCTCTTTAGCCATCACCATTTGTTGAGTGGTGATCTCCCACCACTTTGCGTTGGTCATAATAATAACTTGATGGTTTGCTATTTTCTGATCCGATATCCTTTTCTGAACTGCTTATGTTTAATTGTATGTTTTCTACCTGAGTTACTGGTTATTTTGGCATGCAACGTGCAGATTGTTTATATAAATGATAGCAATTTTGCAAAGGACATTTAATGTTTGTTTAGGGATCTCTGCTGCCACTACGGCATATTTTATTGATGTTTCTTCAATTAGTAGTTCTTGATTTTAGCTCTTTCCTTCTGTTGATTGAGCTTAACATACAGTTGCTCTTAACATCTTTCGCATAAAGGTGTTCTAAGGTTATGACATGGGTGCTTATGAACACAGTCAGGTCTGTGCCTTAATGCAAACAAGGTAGGTACGGAAGTAAGTACTAGCTTCCGGCAAGGAAGATGTGTTATGATCCTCATTACATTATATGGTGATGACCAGACAATCAATATTAATAGATCTTCAGTCTTTTCACAAATGACAGTTGTCTGTTATGAAGTACTGCATAAACACATAAAGTGTTGATAAGTTTTTGAACCGATGCAATGATTGGCAAATTGCTTCAAATATGATATATTATAATATTATGTAACTTTTGTAAATTTGCTTATTTGTTGTTATAGAACCTAAACAGAACAAATTTATTTCAGGAAGAAGAAATAACACTGGTTGACTGGTTCCCTGTATTGGAGGCAGGCAACCTCCACTTCGAAGGACGCAGGTATAGCTGAAGCAATGTTACACCTGATTATGACCATTCTTCATTTATCACTTTTTTAAAATTAACTTTTCTCGTTACATACAAATGTGTATTTACAAACGCTTGCTGTTTTTCTTCTTCCCTCCAGCCCATTTTGCTTATTAGCTGCACTGTTAAGGAAGATCACAAGAAACTGTGATGTTCTGCAGACCAAAGTACAATTGACTTGATAACAATCTTAATCACAGCCTTAATCTCTCTTCAAAAGGAGCCTCACAGGATGCTATGGTTGCATAATGAAGAGAGATGCCAGCAGTTAAAATAATAATTTGGGTATTGGAATGAAAATGTTTGAATAATTAGTTACAGATTTTCAGGGTGGAAAGGAAAAGTAAAAATATTTCTAATTTTCCTGAGCATTGTGACTTTTTGAAAACTTCTTTTCATCAAGGGGAAGTTTCTGTTGATCTGGAATTCCACTGTACCCTCTAATCTGTTTGCATTTAAACCAATAATAAAAATAGAAGTCTGATTTTACAGATTTTGTAATATTATAGGTTTTACAATAACTGGCACTACTCAACTTCAAAAGTCAACAATCACTGGTTCATCACTGAAACAGAACAAATGGACCTGATGATGGCCATGCAAGTGCTCTCTTGCAACTGGAACTTTTCAAATCTACATTGTTTATGTGCAATACCATTGCCTATTAATACAGTGCATAAATATAACACTCTTTCCATTTTGGAGGCTAACACAATAGTCACTGCATTACTGAAGAACATGTTTTTCTAGCAGAAGCATTTTTTTATCAACACACACAGACATATATGGTATAATTCAGTACAAGCACATGAGCTATGTCTTTGTAAAATGATCAGTTTTAAACTCCTTTTTTATCTAAAGATCTAGATTACAAAATGCAGAATCAGCTTGAAAAATCAATAATCAGGAAAAAAAAGGTCACAATTACATGTTGGTTCAGGTTCAATTCACTGAACTGATATAATGGATATATAATCCACCATTTGTCTCCATATCATAGCAAACAATGATGTAAAAATTTAACTGCATTAGAGGCACTTGAACAACATAGTTCCTAAACAAACTACCACCTAGCTTTCTGTATTATATTTTGCTCACTCTTATGATTTTTCGCCCCTGTGGGTCTGGGGATTGGAATAGGCCAGAGGTATTCCTGCCTTTATGTGATGGTCCCCTGTAAGATCTGACCTCCAATCTTCAAAATTTTCCTGAAGAGTGAGCCAACTTGGGAAGGGCGCCTTACAAAGTGCATGGTGTCCATTGTGCATTGACATCTTTAGCCCACTTTCTTGTCGTTGCATTGCAGTCATGCCCATTCTCCATCCCCTGGGCAAGGACACTATTCACTATGCAGTGTCGATTTCTGCATCGACAATGACCATGGACTTCTTTGCACCTGATATCCAACATGGTAGCCAATATGTTGTGCTGTGGTTGCCATGTACCCTGTTGGTAGTAGCCCCCTGACCACACAGGGATCACTCTGCTGATGCCTGCACCGTTAACTCCTCATGTATTCCAAGGAGTAGATGTCCATCCCCGTGGGGCATCGGGACTCCCGGCAATGTCCATCCTGTCAGGTGGCTTTTGCTGAGGGTGGGTGGTGGCTGTGGGTAGGGCCCCTGTCGGAGTGGGTGGCATCATGGCAGATGACACGCGATGAAGTGTAGTCCATCGTCTATTGCTGGTGGTGAAACACCAGCAGCCTCTAAGCGATCACTAGCTCAATTCAACGCACAGAAGTATGACAGAAAATTGTTCACCTCACTGGCCACACCATGGGAGGAATGTCAGGCTAAGGAAGGCAGAAGATCTTATTTGCCCCAGTACCTTGTATGTTTGAGAGCTGGTGGGAACCTTTCACGACGATGAAGCCTCAGTTTATTGTTGAGCATTTAGAGGACAAGTTCGGGGAGGTGGAGGGCTTGTCCAAAATGAGACCTGGGTCAGTCTTGATTAAAACATCATCCTCATGGGAATTACTCGCTTGTGACAAGCTGCGGGATATATCTGTAAATGTCACACCCAATAAGAGCTTAAATATGGTCCAGGGTATCATATTTCACAGAGACCTTCTTTTGCAGTCCGTCGATGAGCTGCGCGCCAATTTAGAGTGGTGAGTGTACATTTCATCCGGTGTGTCCACCGGGGTCTGAAGGATAATCAGGTTGCCAGTGGTGCCTTCATCTTGGCCTTTGATGGTAATACATTACCCGAGAAGGTGAAGGTGATGGTCTACAGGTGTGATGTAAACACTATATCCCTCCCCCAGTGTGGTGCTTTAAGTACTGGAAGATTGCCCATATGTCTTCCTGCGCCACATGCCAAGATTCCAGAAGTACATCACGTCCCAATACTCCATGCCCCCATTTCCCATCTGCATCAACTGTGGAGAGCACCATTTGCCTAGCTCACCTGACTGCTGGATTCTCCAGACAGAAAGGAAAATCGTGGAGTACAAGGCCCTGAACAGACTAACCATCATCTGAGGCTAAGATACAAATCGAGCACCTGCATTCTGTGTGTATGACAACATCTTACACTGCCGTTACAGTAGTTTTGGCACCATCAGCTCCGCAAACCCAGGTCATCTCTTAGAGCTGGAAGACTACACCTGCCCCCTTGATGGTAGGGGTCATTGCCCTCACTGTTGCTCATGTGCGAACTACTTAAGGACCAATACCTCCCCCCTCCCTCCCCAGCCATCGGCGACATATGTCCCCACTTCTAATCCAGAGAAGCGTAAGTCTTCTTTGGCTTCTAGCACTAGGAAGGGGTCCCTTGTGTTACTCCCTTCCGAGGTTTCTTCTAGTGGGAAAGATGACACCTGCAAGTCGCTGAAGATCCCAAAAGCAGCTGGTAGTACGGCTTCACGCTCATCCTCAGTCCCAGAGACTGAGCCAGTGAAGTCTTCCCAGCCAGGGAAACCCAAGGAGCAGCGAGAGAAATCCAAAAAGAAAATGCCTAAGACCAAGGAAATGGCAGGGGCACCAACACAACTGCTACCTACAAGCTCTGCAGCTGATGATGAAGTGGAGATTTTGATGTCGGCTGAGGCCCTTGATCTCACCAGGCCCACAGACACAAAGGATATAGACTAATCAGGCAATGAATCTGTGGCAGCATTGAATGTTCCATGCCTTCGCAGTCTCACAATGTCATCCTCCGGTGGAATTGCGGTGTTTTTTTCCAATGCCTGGCTTAGCTACAACTACTGTTAAGCTTTACACCTGCTATATACAATGCCCCCCAGGAAACCAGGTTCCCAGCAATGCGGATTCATGCCCTCCATGGTTATAAGGGATATTACAGGAACTGTAGCAACTATAATAGAGAGTTAGGTGGAGTTTGCGTATGTTTCCTAAATTCGGTGTGTATTGAATATGTGCTTCAAATAGCTCTTGAAGATGTGGCTGTCAGAATAAGGACGGCGCAGGAAATAACTTTCTGCAGTGTAAATCTTACTCCAGATTGCGCAGTACCCCTGAAAGTATTAGCTGGAATGCTTGATCAACTCCCTAAACCTTTCCTACTTCTGGAGGATTTTAATGCCCATAACCTCTTGTGGAGTGGTACCATGCCTACTGGCCATGGCAGAGATGTTGAAACTTTACTGCTGCAATTCGACCTCTGCCTCTTAAATACTGCGGCCGCTACACATTTCAGTGTGGCTTGTGGTAGTTACTCGGCCATTGATTTATCAATTTGCAGCGCAGGACTTCACCCATCTATCCACTGGAGAGCACATCATGACCTGTGTAGTAGCGACCACTTCCCCATCTTCCTGTCACTGCCCCAGCGTCAGGCACATTGATGCATGCCCAGATAGGCTTTGAGCAGAGCAGACTGGGGAACTTTAACCTCTGCTGTCATTGCTTTATCTCCCCCACACCGTAACATGGAACTGATGGTTAAGCAGGTGACTAGCATAAATGTTTCTGCGGCAGCAATGTTTCCCTTGGAGGTCGACGGAAGTCACTGAAACAATTAAGAAGCTTCAGTGATCTCTACAGCTGTGGAAGTGGCACACTTTCCTGGAGCACCTCATAGCCTTTAAATGGCTCTGTGCCCGTGTTCGCTGCCTTATCAAACAAAGGAAGAAGGAGTGTTGGGAGTGATTCGTCTCCACTGTTGGGTGCCACACGTCACCTTCCCAAGTCAGGTTAAAGATCAAACGTCTTTTCAGGTACCAGGCCCTAACAGCTATCCCTGTGGTTACCATAAATGGCGAGTTATGTACCAATGCAAATGCGATTTCCAAACACTTTGGTGATCACTTTGCTCGGGATTGTCAATCGGAAAATTTCCCGCCAGCCTTTTGCGCACTCAATCATCAGCTGGAAGGGAACGTCCTCTCGTGCACTAAACGCTGCAGTGAATCTGATAACGCTCCATTTACAGAGTGGGAGCTCCCCAGTGCCCTTGCACATATCCCCGACATGGCTCCTAGGCCTGATCGCATCCACAGCCAGATGATTAAACATTTATCATCCAACCACAAACAACAAATCCTTGTAATCTTCAACCGTATGTGGTGTGACGGCATCTTTCCACCACAATGGCAGGAGAGTGCCATCATTCTAGTGCTCAAACCCTGTAAAAACCAGCTTAATGTGGATAGCCACCAACGTTCTTTGTAAGCTGCTGGAGCGTACGGTATGTCAGCAGTTGGGTTGGGTACTGGAATCATGTGGCTTGCTGGCTCCATGTCAGTGTGGCTTCCGCCATGTTCGCTCTACCACTGATAATCTCGTGTCCATCGAGTCTGCCATCTGAACAACCTTTTCCAGATGGAAACTTCTGCTTACTGTCTTTTTTGACTGACGTAAAGCTTATGATATGACTTGGTGACCTCATATCCTTGCCACATTGAATGAGTGGTATCTCTGGGGACCACTCTCAATTTTTATCCCACGCTTCCTTTCGCTCCATACTTTCCATGTCCAAGTTGGTGACTCCCATTGTTTCACCCATATCCAGGAGAATTGAGTTCCACAGGGCTCTGTATTGAGTGTCTCTATTTTTAGTGCCCATTTATGATCTAGCAGCGGCTGTGGGAACCTCCGTCTAACCTTCTCTGTATGCAGATGACTTGTGCATTTCGTATTCCTGCTCCAGTACTGTTGCTGCTGAGTGGCACCTCCAGTTAGCCATCTACAAGGCGCCGTCATGGGCTCTATCACATGACTTCCAGTTTTCAGCTGCAAAGTTGTCTCTCGTGCAGTTCTGTCAGCATAGTACCATTCATCCGGAACCCACACTTTAGCTTAATGATGATCCACTCACCTTAGTGGAGACATATCAATTCCTAGGGCTGGTTTTCGACACTCGATTGACTTGGCTCCCTCATCTTTGTCAGCATAACCAGAAGTGCTGGCAGCACCTCAGTGCTCTCCGTTGCCTGAGCAACACCAATTGGGTTGCAGATCGCTGTACACTGCTGCAGCTCTACAGAGCCCTTTTCCCATCCCGAATTGACTATGGGAGTGTGGTTTATGGTTTGGTAGTGCCTTCAGCATTGCATTTACTCAACCCTGTGCACCACTGTGGGGTTTGATTAGTGACAGGGGCTTTTAGGACGGGTCTGGTGACCGGCGTACTGGTGGAGGCTGATTTCCCTCCACTGCAGATCAGACGTGTGAAACTGCTCGATGTAGCACAGATTCATTGTTTCTCCTGACAATCCAAATAACCATCTTCTTTTCCCACCGGTGGCATTCCATCTCCTGCATCGGCGGCCCATGTTAGGGCTAACAATAGCAGTTCGCGTGCAGTCCCTTCTCTCCGAACTGGAGTCCTTCCCTTTACCACCTCTACTTGCAGTCTGTTCACATATGCCTCCATGGTGTACACCTGGCCGCAGCTTCGTGTAGCCCTTTTGCATGGCCCTAAGGACTCCGTTAACCCTGCCACTCTCCGCAGTTACATCTCCTCGATTCTTGATGTGTTCCGGGCCTCTGAAGTGTTTCACACCGACGGCTCAATGGCTGATGGTCATGTAGGCTTTGCATATGTTCATGGAGGACATGTTGAGCAGCATTCCTTGCCAGTTTGCTTTAGTGATTTCACTGCGGAGCTGGCGGCCATATCTCGTGCTCTTGAGCATTTCCGCTCATTCCCTGGCGATTAATTTCTCCTGTGTACTGACTCATTGAGCAGCCTACAAGCTATCGACCAGTGCTACCTTCACCACCCTCTGGTAGCGTCCATTCGGGACTCCATCTATGTCCTGGAACAGTCCCGCCATTCCATGGTGTTAATGTGGACCCCTGGACACGTTGGGATCCCTGGCAATGTCAATGCCAAGAGGCTGGACAAACAGGCAATGCAGAAACCACTTCTGGCGATAGGCACCTCTGAAGCTGACCTGCGTTATTTCTTACACCACAGTGTTTTCCTCCTTTGGGAGATGGAATGGCATAACAGCATGCGAAACAAACTGCATGTCATTAAGGAGACTATGAATGTGTGGAAGTTTTTCATCCAGGCCTCTCACAGGGAAGCAGTTGTCCTCTGCCAGCTCCGTATTGGCCATACGTGGCAAAGGCATGGTTAATTACCCCATCGTGAAGACCCACCTCAGTGTCACTGTGGCTCCCAAGTGATAGTTGTCCACCTATTAGTGGGCTGCCCACTTTTAGCCCCTCTGTGGCAGACTTTTAACTTTCCCAGCACCCTGCCTTTGGTGTTGGGCGACAACGCCTCCACAGCAGCTTTAGTTTTATGTTTTATCCATGATAGTGTGTTTTATACTTGTCTGTAGGTTTCAGCACATGTCCTTTGTCGCTCCGTGTCCTCCACCCTAGTGCTTTTAGGGTGCTTCATGCTGAGTGGCTATTAGGAATGGTGTCCACAGGTTGTGGTGGTGGAGTGCGGTGGTAAGAAAGGGGGGGGGGGGGGGGATGATACTGTTTGGTATACCATGATGCAGTGCAGTGACAGTGTGGTGTAGAATGGAGCATCAAGGCTGGTCTTTTCTAATTGAGATTTGTGGCTATGAGATTTAGCCAGGACATTTCCAGCAGATAGAAACATGTACATAACATCACATGCAGTTGGAATGTGTTTCCTTGATAGCAGTGACCTCTGTTACCTGGTGTCAGCACTGCACAGACATTTTGCTGGCGCCCCCTGGTGGAACATGTAACTATTTGCGTATCAACAAACTGTTTGTATACTGTATCGTGTTCATAACATTGATGCCCTTGTGGTATTCGTAAGTACATAATGGTGGACACACATCTGTGGGCCAGGGGGGGGCACACCCTCAGGGTGAAATAATTGTGTTTTGAAGCGTAACATTCAGCTTGCAGTTGATATGCAATTATCATAAGGAAGGTGATGAAAAATACGATTCAAAATATTAAAAATTTTCCAGTTTCGAACCACCCAAAAATCTATACAAATGACTGAAGAGGATATAGTTACACAATTCTAAATAAATAGAATCTAATGTGTGGTTTACAACAAAATAGTAATTTCATATTTTATTTATCAAGGATACAGACGGTTTAATGCATTCTAAAATGAAACACATTTTAAAACTGTAGCAACGCCTATGCAAGAATTAAGTGTCATTGAATAGCATTATAAACTATTATTTGTGGCCAAAAGTGTAAAAAAAAAAAATCCCTCAGGTTGAGCACTTCCATGTAATGTGTTTTTCATGTGATTCAATGATTTAACTCCACTAGTGGTGATCCTTATATAAATGAGTAGTATTACACATATTTAGTGAAATATTGTCAGGTACCTGTTTTTCATTGGATGTGAAGGATTGAGCCAACTTTCAAAACAGATTTGAGTATGTCTAGTAATCAATACATGGTTATAAGATAATTGGACAGAAGATAAAGAGAAGTAAAAAGCAAATAGTTTCTTCTGGAACAGACTTTCAAAAAGGGGTCTATCCTCTATAAAGTCTCCTTGGAATGGTGTTTCATTCACAGCGGTGTTGCACAGCATATTAACAGTGATTGTGAAAATATGCTAACTGGAAGAGACTTGCGGTATGTATCACACTTTGTCAAGGACATTTTATTTGAAACCTGACAGTGAATTACATGCCACATATGGGCAGATTCTTTCTGGTTTTGAAACTCACCACTGGGACACAATTTTTGTAGAGCTCAACAGGCCTCTGGTGACTTTAGTATTTTGCTGCTGTAATTTCCATAGTGGTTTGGCTGCTTCCATTATTAAAAAGAGTTTATTGAGTTCAATGAGCAATGATTTATGGACTTTTCTAGGGTGGTATAGTTATGTAAAGACTGGCCAGAACTGTGGAAAGATCTAGTCTCTTCATTTAACCATTTAGGAATCGTCACACACAAAAATCCTTAAGTGTGAAACTGTGATATGCGAGTCACTGCTAAAAGTAGTAGTGTATTGTTAGAGGTGGATATTCATTTAAGATAAGAAGTAAGGGAAGGAGAAAGGAATGAAAGAAGATGAGGGTTGAATATCCTGAGCCATTTGAAATTGAACTCTATCTTGGAATGAGAGAGGACGGGTAAGAAAGTCAGGGTTGTACTTGCCTAGAGTGATTTAGGGGAAGTTATAGAATACCTATGTCTGGATAGCTAGGGAGAGAGAGAACTGCTGTCATCTTGACTGAGTGTCTAGTCTAGTATGTTGATCACAGCACTGTATTACTGAGGTTGCAGGTACTTTGCTGATTGTATATTCTTACTGACATTGGTATTTGTATTCCTAGATATGAAAACATGTCTACAAGTAGATAATGATGTTTGCACGGCATTTCCAAATTCCTGTTTAATGCTTGTCTTCACAATGTTGTAATGTTACCTGAATGGCAGTTTGTGTGTTTTTTTCTGCTACTCAAAAATTTTTTCTTTGTAAATGTAGTTATTGGTGTAATATACTCACCTCTTCAGTAAGACGTGTAATGATTATGGATCAGTTTGTGAGTTTTGTCACAAGTAATGATAAAGTACTTGATGATGCTCTCCCACGCAGCTGTGGGTTGAATTGGATAGGTTGATGAAGGAAAACATGATGAAAACTGGGAAAGGGTAAGAAGTAACAAGTAAAAGGAAATAAATACAGAAATCACAAAATGGTAGTTCAGGTTAACAAACAGTTTGGCTTGTTGCCTGAAATAAGTGGGTATGTGCCACAATGAACTTTGTTAAAATGAGATGCAGCAGACTCATTGGAATATCATTAGTGTTAGTCATAAACATTAACAAATAGAAAGGAAAGATTCTTACTGCTTGATAAAAGCCATGGAAGACATGATAAATATACAGTAGAGAAAAAAGTTAGGTGTAGAGTCCCATGTTTGTAATCATCATGAAACAGTCACACACAACCAGGTTTGTTGCCTTTGACTGTAGGTTAGACCAATATCTATGATGAATCTCTTTCTCCAATTATTAAATGAAGTTCCTTATAATTCTACTGGATGTAAGATGGATCAATCAGTGTAATCATAAATACATCCAGTGAGGTTGCTAGGCACAGCTGAGGAAGGCATGGATTGATAAATATGTATGTCAACATGATTTCAAGTGGCCTGAAAGCAACAGCAGATGAAAGTGCTGCAAAGGACCATCTCATCCGCACTCATATGAATTTGCTGAGTTGTGTTATGTAGTCTCTGGAGGACATATTTATGGTGACCTTAGAAAAACATATAGCTATTCATGAACACTGATTTGGACTTCTTTTCTCCGAGCCATTTGTGTTTGGCTTGCATGTGGACATGTCTGTTTTCCTAATGTGGGGCAGTCTTAGTCCTCTGTTGAACTGCATGTTGTGTGTACTTTGAGTACACTCTTAGCATTTGTGTGCACAGAATGTATGTTCCGTATTAGAGGATTCTTAGCCTGACAAAGTTAGTGTTCCAGTGTTGGAGATACTGGTAAATCTTGAGAGTGCCCTTATCCTCAGCATCACATGACAAAATTAGAGTACTTTCTATTAACCTTGTTTCACGTTTGTTGACTTTCATCTTTTACCCTCCTTTCAAGATTGTCCATCCCATTCAACTTCACTTTCAGTCCCTCACTCTCTCTGACAGAATTATATCACCATTATTTCTAATCCTGAAATAGAATTCCTACTCCAAATATCTGTGGGGTTTCCTTAACTGCTTGGTCAACATAAAGGCTCATTGTGCATAGGCTGCAAGTCATCAAGGATGGACAGGATGATGCAAGATGACTTGGACGTAATTTCTAATTGGTGCGATGAATGGCAGTTGATTCTAAAAATGTGAGTCACTGCAGATGACTAGGAAAAACAAACCTGTAATGTTTGGAAACAGCATTAGTAGTGTCCTGCTTGACACAGTCATATCACTTAAATATCTGAGCATAATGTTGGAAAGCAACATGAAATGAAAGAAACATGTGAGGATTGAGATAAGGAAGTCAAATGTTTGAGCTGCTTATGAGAAGGAAAGTTGCCTCTCACCATATGGCAGACATGCAGACACACAGATAGGCACAACAAAAAGACTATCACAACTAAAGTTTTCGGCCATTTAGGTCTTTGTCAACACTAGACACACACACGTGTAGCGAAACAGGAGAGAAATGAAACGACTGGGTGTCGTGGTGGATTGACAGCTGTGTAGTTCTGGAATGGGAATATGGAAGGGATAGATGGATAAGGACTGTGACTAATGAAGTGTGGCGCAAGTAGTGTTGTGGGAACATAGGATGTATTGCGGTACAGAAAAGCTGGTGTTGGGGGGAGAGATCCCATCCCCACACCCACCCTGTTTCCCACTTTTCATAGTGGTTCTTCCATCAAAGATCAAAACAGGTTATGAAGTTATCACAGTCAGAACATAAATTCCAAACCCGATGTGATGCTACCAGTGTCCCAGCCAAATGTGCAACCTGTGGTAGGGATGCTCATGAGGATGATTGATAGCCTCCTCCCTGCTGCATCAGCTGCAATGTTGACCCTGCTGCTGTCTCCTGCATTTGTACCATGTATCTCAATGAGTAGGCTGTCCAGGAGATCCAGGTGAAGGAGAAAGGGCCTTACCCGGTCACTTGTAAGTTGTTGACTAGTCGGAAACCCCGTGTTCTACTTCCTGGTATCTACAGTACTGTTGTTGCGACATTTCACTCCATGAAGGACATGACCAAGCAGACATGCAACCTCAAAATTTACTACTGTGAAAGCACCCAGCTTCATGGTAGTTCTCCCTCTCTGGCTGTGCAAAACACCGCCAGACAATCTCCTCATGGGGCATAGTTACCAGCTACACAACCAGCAGGCCAGAAAGGACAGAAGGAATACTGCTGCAAAGACTTCCTACAACTCCCCAGCCAACCAACTCGAACCTTCATCTCCTAACTGAAAAGGTTAGAAGAAGTCAAACAAAGGCAAATGAGTTTTCTCCTTAAGTTGTCACCATGTGATATCCTCCCACAGCCAACCTCTGTGTTGCCAGTGCACAACACCAAGCATTATTCTGCCCTGGAGTCCACAGGCAGACAGTAGAAAAATACTGATGGTTCTGTAGATGTCAAGGAGCAGGATGATCCTGCGTCTGTGCCCTGTAGTCTTCAAAGAATAGGGCTCAGCAGCCACTGATGTGGCATCCTGTTCATTTTTTTCCTTGTCATGAATCTCCTCCAATAGAATGTTGTGGTTTTCAATCTAACAGAATTTACAGCGAGCACCCACTTATCTGCCTTCAGGAAACAAAATTGCATCTTTATGACTGATTGGTTTGAGCTCTCATATTTATTCCCTATTTGTTTTAATGCCCCCTCCCCTCCCCTCCCCTCCCCTTCCCCTCCCCTTCCCCCTTCCCCCTCCCCTCCCCTCCCCTTAACCCGCCCCCTCCCCTCCCCTCCCCTTAACCCGCCCCCTCCCCTCCCCTTAACCCACCCCCTCCCCTCCCCACCCTTAACGCGCCCCCACCCTCCCCCCGCCCCCTCCCCTCCCCTTAAACCGCCCCCTCCCCTCCCCTCGCCCCGCCCCCTCCCCTCCCCTCGCCCCGCCCCCTCACCTCCCCTCGCCCCGCCCCCTCCCCTCCCCGCCCCGCGCCCCTCCCCTCCCCGCCCCGCGCCCCTCCCCTCCCCTCCCCGTGCCCCCTCCCCTCCCCCTTCCCCCGCCCCCTCCACTCCCCCTCGCCCTCCCCTTCCCCTTCCCCCGCCCCCTCCCCTTCCCCCGCCCCCCACCCCTTCCCCCTCCCCCGCCCCTCCCCCTCCCCTTCCCCCGCCTCCTCCCCTCCCCCTCCCCTTCCCCCGCCTCCTCCCCTCCCCCTCCCCTTCCCCCGCCTCCTCCCCCTCCCCCTCCCCTTCCCCCCGCCTCCTCCCCCTCCCCTTCCCCCGCCTCCTCCCCCTCCCCCTCCCCTTCCCCCGCCTCCTCCCCCTCCCCCTCCCCTTCCCCCGCCTCCTCCCCCTCCCCCTCCCCTTCCCCCGCCTCCTCCCCCTCCCCCTCCCCTTCCCCCGCCTCCTCCCTCTCCTCCCCTCCCCTTCCCCCGCCTCCTCCCCCTCCCCCTCCCCTTTCCCCGCCTCCTCCCCCTCCCCTTCCCCCCGCCTCCTCCCCCTCTCCCTCCCCTTCCCCCGCCTCCTCCCCCTCCCCCTCCCCTTCCCCCGCCCCCTCCCCTTCCCCCGCCCCCTCCCCTTCCCCCGCTCCCTCCGCCTCCCTTCCCCCGCCCCTACCCCTCCCTTCCCCCTCCCCCTCCCTTCCCGCTCCCTTCACCCGCCCTCTCCCCCTCCCCTTCCCACGACACTCCCCCTCCCCTTCCCCCGCCCCCTCCCCATCCCCTCCCCATCCCCTCCCCCTCCTCATCCCCTCCCCCTCCCCATCCCCTCTCCCTCCCCACCCCCGCCCCCTCCCCACCCCCGCACCCTCCCCAACCCCGCCCCATCCCCTCTCCCTCCCCACCCCCGCCCCCTCCCCACCCCCGCCCCCGCCCCACCCCGCATTAAGATGCAGTCAAAAAGACAAATAATTTCATTAATGTTATGAAAAACCACACAAACACTGTATAATAACTCATAAATCATAATATTGTGTAATTATTAGAAACTAATCACATGCTTCTGGTGTATCATTTTTCAATGTCACAGGACTTGCCTTTAAGGGGAAAAACTAATTTCAATACTGTTTTTGATGTTTTATTTATTTATTTATTTTTCAGTTTCGAGTAGAGCAGTACACTTTAGGATTATTGCATTCACTTTGTGTATTGCAATCTTATTCTAAAATTACAAAAATTACTCCAGAGAAGTAAGATTGCCCCAAATTTGAAAAACTGTCCCAATGTGTCATGTGGTAATGTACTTAGGAACAAATATCCTATTAAAATTTAAAAGTGTTGTCATAGGGAAAATCTTCTCAATACTGTATTTAATAGCCTATATTACATTATTAATCTACTACACACAAACAATGGGTAAGTGATATCATTTTAGGGAATAGTACTGTCAAAAGTTGGTTAAAAGTTAAAAATATTTTGAAATAGAAGCTATTGGCAGCTAACACAAATTTCCATTTTCAAGACAGAGATAATTATTCAGACATCAAGTAAACTCTGTTTGTCTGCAAATTTCACCATAGTAAAAGACCACCTCCTGTTTTAAGGTAAAAGATACTGCACGACTGGTGATGTGTGAACAGATAGGTCCCATGTTATGTAATATATTTTAAAAATTTAGTAATTTTACTTGCAGTAGCTCTCTGTAACTGCAGAATGAATAATTTCTTCCAAACATCTATGAAGTATTATACATCATGTAAATATGTGGAACTCATAATATTCACACAGGCTGCACCCATTTTTCAAAAGCGCAAACCAATGAAAAGTGCCTGAAGCAGCCTATGGAAAATTCTGTAGTAGATTCATTTTTATGATTCTAAAATCAGTCACTGGTGTGAAAACCTGACCAGATTACAATATTAGTTACTAGGTAAACTACACTTGAGGTATTACAGTCTCTCCAACAGTCAGGTGATCAAACATTGTGAAACCATTTTGAAAGCAGCTCTAAAAATGCAAAATAACCCCAAAGTGACTTAGATTCTGAAATAAATTGTATAGTTTTGCTATGGATTACCCTACAATGTGAGATAGAGCAATAACACAATTTAGTTACCATGTAAATCAGTTTGAAAATTGATGTTCAAGGTTGTGGTAGTGGTTGAAAAGCGCAAAAATTTTAATGAAAGGGATAGAATAGGGTTTATGATGGTACAGATGGAAAATAATGTAAATATTGGGAAAATGCAGGATCTGGAAATCCAAAACAAAGTTGTACTGATATTTTACTGTTGGCTTGTTTACATTTATAACATTAACCACACATTATGCAGAGGTGTTCTAAAATTCCTATAATGGGCTCCCAAGAGTTGAGGAGGGGCTTCGCAGATAAAAGTTTGATAATGAATCCATATCTGAAGGTGTACCATTTGAGAGTATGACCTCCTCCATTCTGAAGGGAACATTGTATGTGCCTTGGGGTCCTTCTTGACCAATAGGTCAGAGGTAATTTTTTCTACTGTTTGTGTACCCTAAAGCAGGAGATTTGAAACTGCTGCAGTCATCAAACCAAATTTTGTAACTATTAAATTTTAGTGAAATTTTCTTAAATTATTTTCTTTTATTGCATGCAGTTTAATGTAAAGTAATTTACAGATCTAATTAATTTTCTGTGTTCATTAGGTATTTCCAAGGCACCATAACGAGATACACAACAGCAGCAGTGAAGGCTAGAGTCGGCCAGGGCCAGAGCGGCAGTCACGTCAGGCTCACCGATGGCAACACTTGCCATCTGCTCGGCTGTTTGCGTGATGATAATAATCGTAAGTATTTAAAAGGTTAATTATATCACCATGTAGCTGTCTTTTAAAATAAGAAATTGGGATTAATCCCATGAGGCAGGAGCGTACTGACTGCACAAGAGATGATCAAATAGTGATTGGAATTTTTTTAGTTTCACAGCAATTATATATTGGATTATCGATTTTTTATATTTTATGTACACATTCCTGATGTCCCCCCTGCGGGTCCGGGGATTAGAATAGGCCCGAGGTATTCCTGCCTGTCGTAAGAGGCGACTAAAAGAAGTCCATCCCCCTCACGGGGGTAGTTAGCGCCTGCGTCCGGAGACGGACGGTTCCACGACCTATAATTGTGGTCTTTTTGGTTTTCACTTCTCGTTTCTTCCTTCCTGTTGTTGATTCCTTTCTTTGCTCTTCTCCACCTCACTGTCTTCATTACTCTTTCCCTTGACTTCTCCTTGCCTTCTCATTGCCTTCTTCTCTTTGCCTTCTCATTGCCTTCTTCTCTTTGCCTTCTCATTGCCTTCTTCTCTTTGCCTTCTCATTGCCTTCTTCTCCTTGCCTTCTCTGGTATCCGCCTCGGCTTTTGAGACAGTCTGTCCTCTTTCTCCCTGTCTGTCTTCTTTTTCCTCTTCTTCCTTCCTCCCTGTGCATGCCTGAAGGCCGACCCACGCGTTCGCACGCGTAGCCGGTGACGGGGTAACGCGTAAGTCCCCGCCCTGGGTAGACATGTAAGGCACGCGTGTACCACCTGGTAAAGGCCAGGCCCGGGGAGGGGTGATTGCCTGAGCTGATACCTTCTGACCATGCCGATTGGTCCCTCCGTCTGTTTCTCGGGAGGTGTGACCTGAGGTGTAAACATTCACCTAAGGCGGGAGTGCCCTCTGAGAGGGTCCCCACAAGGAAGGAGCACGCCATCGGAGACGCTGGCAATCATGGGGGATTCCTTCGCAATGGATTCTACTCCATCGCTTTCGACTTCTGCCCAAAAACGGAAACGTGACCAGCCACCAGTGACAAAAGTACTACCGCCTGCCCCACAGTTCCTCGTCGTTTCTCGATCTGAGGACGGAAAGGATTTTTCCTCTGTCAACCCTTTCGTTATCCAGAAGGGCGTAGATGCCATAGCCGGATCTGTCAAATCTTGTACCAGGTTGCGTAACGGTACCTTATTACTAGAAACTGAGAGCGCCTTTCAGGCACAAAAACTGCTTCGGGCCACACTCCTGTACACGTTCCTTGTCTGGGTGGAGGCCCACCGAACTTTGAATTCGTCTCGTGGTGTAGTCTATACTAGCTCCCTCGACGGATTGACTGACGAGGAGATTCAATCTTTCCTCGCTGAGCAGGGCGTGACGGCTGTCCATAGGGTCATGAAAAAGGTCAACAATGACCTTGTACCGACCCGGACACTTTTCTTGACCTTCGATAGTGTTAAGCTGCCATCGCGCATCAAGGCGGGCTACGAGGTTATTTCTGTTCGCCCCTATGTCCCGACACCTACGCGCTGCTACCAGTGTCAGCGTTTCAATCACACTCGACAGTCTTGTTCCAATGCGACTAAATGTGTCACTTGTGGCAGGGATGCCCATGAGGGTGACTGTCCACCTCCGTCTCCTCGTTGTGTTAACTGTCAGGGTGACCATGCCGCATCCTCCCGCGACTGTCCTGTCTATAAGGAAGAACGCTGTATCCAAGAAATTCGGGTCAAAGAGAAAGTGTCCACCTCGGCTGCTCACAAGCTATTGGCTAGTAGGAAGCCCGCGCTGCTCCCAGCGGGGAAATACAGTACTGTCCTCGCCTCTCCTCGGACTACCAGGGAGGTAGCAACCCAGACATCCGATCTGACCTTCAGCACCACGGTCGTCCGTTCGGCCAGTGCTAAGATCGCGCGGTTGACGCCTCCTCTTCCTCCCATCACCCCACAGACACCAGCCCCTTCATCAGCTTCTGCTAAGACGAAGACCCCGAAGTCAGATGCACGGGCCTTCAAGAAATAACCCTCCCATGCAGACTGTCTACGTACCTCGACCTCCCAGCCTTCGACCGGTACTTCCACCAAACGTCCTTCCAAAAAGGCTCATAGGAAGCACAGTTCTCCTTCTCCGCCACGGCGGATTTCTTCTCCTGCGCCACCCAGCGGTTGCCGCCCCAGGCCGTCATCCGTTTCGCCTGGCCACACCGCTGGTAGCCGAACATCTGGCCGTTCACCAGCGGAGGAAGCTCCCCCTCCCGGCCATCCTCCCGAGATGGCCGATGAACCTATCGACCCAATGGACGATGACTGTCCGCCTACTGATAGCGGCGGCAGTGCTCGCTCGAAGCCAGGCCCTCAGCGGATTTCGAGGTGACCCCTTCTTTCATCTTCCTTTTCTTACGATGGCACTTATTCACTGGAATATTTGCAGCATTCGCTCCAACCGAGAGGACCTGAAGTTGCTGCTCCGCTTGCACCGTCCGCTCGTCGTAGCCCTCCAGGAAACGAAGCTACGCCCATGCGATCAAATTGCCTTGTCACACTACACCTCTGTGCGTTTTGACCTACCCCCTGTGGTAGGTATCCCAGCTCATGGAGGGGTTATGTTGCTGGCCCGGGATGATATTTACTACGATCCCATCACGTTGCACACCAGCCTGCAGGCAGTTGCCATCCGCATTACTCTCCCCACTTTTACGTTTTCCTTTTGTACCGTTTACACTCCATCGTCATCTGCCGTTACCAGGGCAGACATGATGCAACTTATTTCTCAGCTACCTGCACCATTTTTGTTAACTGGAGACTTCAATGCCCACCATCCCCTTTGGGGCTCTCCAGCATCCTGCCCGAGGGGCTCCTTGTTAGCAGACCTTTTCAATCAGCTCAATCTTGTCTGCCTCAATACTGGCGCCCCTACTTTTCTTTCGGACACATCTCACACCTATTCCCATTTAGACCTCTCTATATGTACTCCCCAACTTGCACGCCAGTTTGAGTGGTATGCACTTTCTGATACATATTCGAGCGACCACTTCCCGCGTGTTATCCATCTCCTGCAGCATACCCCCTCTCCGTGCTCCTCTAGTTGGACCATCTCCAAGGCAGACTGGGGGCTCTTCTCTTCCAGGGCGACCTTTAAGGATCAAACCTTCCCAAGCTGCGATCGTCAGGTTGCCCACCTCACGGAAGTCATTCTCGCTGCTGCTGAATATTCCATCCCTCACCCTACTTCTTCTCCACGTCGCGTACCGGTCCCCTGGTGGTCCGCAGCATGTAGAGACGCTTTACATGCTCGTCGACGTGCTTTACGCACCTTTAAACGCCACCCTACAGTGGCGAATTGTATCAATTATAAACGATTACGTGCTCAGTGTTGTCGTATTATTACAGAAAGCAAGAAAGCCAGCTGGGCTGCTTTCACAAGCACCTTCAACAGTTTTACTCCTTCTTCTGTTGTCTGGGGTAGCCTGCGCCGGCTATCTGGCACTAAGGCACACTCCCCAGTTTCTGGCTTGAAGGTCGCGAATGACGTCCTTGTGGCCCCGGAGGCTGTCTCCAATGCCTTCGGCCGCTTTTTCGCAGAGGTTTCGAGCTCCGCTCATTACCACCCTGCCTTCCTCCCCCGCAAACAGGCAGAGGAGGCTAGGCCACCTAACTTCCGCTCCTCGAATTGTGAAAGTTATAATGCCCCATTCACCATGTGGGAACTCGAAAATGCACTTGGCCGATCACGGTCCTCTGCTCCAGGGCCTGATTCTATTCATATTCAGATGCCGAAAAACCTTTCTCCTGCGGGTAAAGGTTTTCTTCTTCGTACATACAATCGCATCTGGATTGAGGGACATGTTCCCGCATGCTGGAGCGAGTCTATTGTTGTCCCGATTCCTAAGCCGGGGAAGGACAAGCACTTGCCTTCCAGTTATCGACCTATCTCGCTTACCAGCTGTGTCTGTAAAGTGATGGAGCGAATGGTTAACTCTCGATTGGTTTGGCTGCTCGAGTCTCGACGCCTACTTACCAATGTACAATGTGGATTTCGTAGGCGCCGCTCTGCTGTTGACCATCTGGTTACCTTGTCGACCTTCATTATGAATAACTTCTTGCGGAAGCGCCCGACCGCGGCTGTGTTCTTCGATTTGGAGAAGGCTTACGACACCTGTTGGAGGGCGGGCATTCTCCGCACCATGCGTACATGGGGCCTTCGCGGTCGCCTCCCTCTTTTTATTCGTTCCTTTTTAATGGATCGACAGTTCAGGGTACGTGTGGGTTCTGTACTGTGAGACACCTTTCGCCAGGAGAATGGGGTGCCACAGGGCTCAGTTTTGAGCGTCTCTCTCTTCGCCATCGCGATCAATCCAATAATGGATTGCCTCCCAGCTGATGTATCAGGCTCCCTTTTCGTGGACGATTTTACCATCTATTGCAGCGCGCAGTGTACACGTGTCCTGGAGCACTGTCTTCAGCATTCTCTTGACCGTCTTTACTCCTGGAGTGTCGCCAATGGCTTCCGTTTTTCTGCCGAGAAGACGGTCTGTATTAACTTCTGGCGCTACAAAGAGTTTCTCCCACCGTCCTTACGACTCGGTCCCGTTGCTCTCCCAATCGTGGAGACAACCAAATTTTTAGGCCTTACATTTGACAGGAAACTTAGCTGGTCTCCACATGTGTCATATTTGGCCGCCCGTTTTATCCGTTCTTTAAATGTCCTCCGTGTTCTCAGTGGTATGTCGTGGGGAGCGGATCGAACCGTCCTACTTCGTCTATATCGGTCGATCGTCCGCTCCAAGCTGGATTATGGGAGCTTCATATACTCCTCTGCACGGCCATCCATCTTACGCCGCCTCAACTCCATACAACATCGGGGTTTACGACTTGCGATCGGAGCATTTTATACTAGTCCCGTAGAGAGTCTTCATGCTGACGCTGGCGAATTGCCACTCACCTACCGGCGCGATATACTGCTTTGTCGGTATGCCTGTCGGCTACTGTCAATGCCCGACCATCCGTCTTATTGTTCCTTTTTTGACGACTCTCTCGACCGTCAATACGGGTTGTGTGTCTCTGCCCTGTTACCACCTGGAGTTCGCTTTCGTCGCCTCCTTCAACACCTTAATTTTTCACTCCCTGCAACCTTTCGAGTCGGCGAGAGCCACACGCCACCTTGGCTCCAGGCTCAGGTCCGCGTTCACCTTGACCTCAGCTCGCTCCTGAAAAAGGTTACCCCCGGTTCGGTCTACCACTCCCGTTTTTTGGAACTTCGTTCGAAGTTCATCAACATGACTTTCATTTATACAGATGGCTCTAAGACCAATGACGGGGTCGGGTGTTCCTTTACTGTCGGGGCACAAAGTTTCAAATACCGGCTCCATGGACATTGTTCGGTCTTCACAGCTGAGCTCTTTGCCCTCTACCAGGCTGTTCTTTACATCTGCCGCCACCGACATTCTGCTTATGTCATCTGCTCCGACTCCCTGAGCACCATCCAGAGCCTCAGTGATCCGTACCCGGTTCACCGTTTTGTACACCGGATCCAATGCTCTCTTCAGCAGCTGGTGGACGTCGGTTCTCCGGTTAGCTTTATGTGGGTTCCTGGCCATGTCGGTATCCCCGGAAACGTAGCTGCAGATGCCGCGGCCAAGGCTGCGGTCCTCCAGCCTCGGACAGCTTCTTGTTGTGTCCCTTCGTCCGATTATAGCAGGGTCATTTGTCAGCGCATTTTATCGCTGTGGCATGCCGATTGGGCTGCACTTACAGACAACAAGCTTCGGGCCATAAAACCTCTTCCCGTGGCTTGGACGTCCTCCTCACGCCCTTCTCGGTGGGAGGAGGTAGTTTTGGCCCAGTTAAGAATTGGACACTGCCGGTTCAGCCATCGCCATCTGCTGACGGCTGCGCCGGCGCCGTTCTGCCCATGTCGGCACTTGCTGACGGTTCGACACATTTTAATGTCCTGTCCAGATTTTAACACACTGCGTCTAGATCTTAACCTGCCAAGTACTTTCGATGCCATTTTAGCGGATGACCCACGAGCAGTTGCTCGTGTTCTTCGTTTTATCAATTTGACCAACCTCTCTAAGGACATTTGATGATGCTGTTTTTTAATCCTATGCCTGTCAGTCTGTCTTTTATCATGTTTTCCCTTTTAGTTGTTGTTTTAAACTTGTGCCTCACGGTGCATTCTTAACGTTGTCAGGGCGCTAATGACCATTGAAATTGTGTGCCCTAAAACCACAAAAAAAAAAAGCATTCCTGATGTATGTGTCTCACCATATAGCAGAGATAACAACTCGTGATAGGCACAACAAAAAGAGTCGCACAATTATAGCTTTCAGCCATTTAAGCCTTTGTCAGCAGTACACACACACACACACACACACACACACACACACACACACACACACACACACACACACACGTGCAAATGCAACTTTCACACACATCTGCAGTCTCAGAGAACTGAAACCACACTGCGAGCAGCATCACCAGTACTTGATGGGAGTGACGACTGGGTGTGTAAGTAAGAAAGAGGCTGGGGTGGGGATAGTATGGTGGGGGTGATGGACAGTGAAGTGTTGCAGTTTGGGTGGAGGGCAAGAGAGAAGGTGTGAGGGGGGTAAGTAGTGGAAAGGAGAGAAATAAAAATAAATTAAAATACTGCGTGTGGTAGTGAAATGATGGCTCTGTAGTGCCGGAATGGGGAACAGGGAGGGGGTTGGATGGATGAGGACAGTGACTAGTGAAGGTTGAGGCCAGGAGGGTCATGGGCACATAGGATATATTGCAGGGAAAGTTCCCACCTGTGCAATTGAGAAAAGCTGGCGTTGGTGGGAAGGATCCATATGGCACAGGCTGTGACGCAGTCATTGAGATGAGGGATATCATATTTGGCAGTGTTTAGCAACAGGGTGGTCCACTTACTTTTTGGCCACAGTTTTTTGGTGGTGATTCATGTGGACAGACAGCTTGTTGGTTGTCATGCCTACATAGAATGCAGCACAGTGGTTGCAGCTTAGATTGTAAATCACATGACTGGTTTCACAGATAGTTCAGCCTTTGATGGCATAGTTGACGTTAATTACAGGACTGGAATAGGTGGTGGTAGGAGAATATATGGGACAGGTCTTGCATCTACATCTATTACAGGGGTATGAGCCATGAGGGTAAGGGACTGGGAGCAGGGGTTGTGTGAGGATTGACAAGTATGTTGTGTAGGCTCAGTGGAAGGTGGAATTACACTGTAGGAGGGGTGGGAAGGATAGTGGGCAGTACATTTCTCATTTCAGGGCATGACAAGAGGTAATGAAAACCCTGGCAAAGAATGTAATTCAGTTGCTCTAGTCCCAGATTTTACTGCATTAAGAAGAGAATGCTCCTCTGTGGCTGGACTGTGGGACTTCGGGAGATGGTGGAAGACTGGAAAGATAAGACATGAGAAATTTGTTTTTGTACAAAGTTGGGAAGACAATTATGGCCAGTGACGGCTTCAGTGAGACCCTCGGTATATTTAGAGAGGGACTGCTCGTCACTGCAGATGCAATGACCACGGGTGGCTAGGCTGTATGGAAGGGACTTCTTGGTATGGAATGGGTGGCAGCTGTCGAAGTTCAGGTATTTCTGGTGGTTTGTAGGTTTGATATGGATGGAGGTGCTGATGCAGCCACCTCTGAGGTGGAGGTCAACATCTAGGAAGGTGGCTTGTTGTGTTGAGCAAGACCAGGTGAAGTAAATGGGGGAGAAGTTGTTGAGGTTCTGGAGGAATGTGAATAGTGTGTCCTCACCTTCAATCCAGATAGCATAGATGTCATCAATGAAACTGAACCAGGTGAGGGGTTTAGGAGTCTGGGTTTTTAGGAAAGATTCCTCAAGATGGCGCATGAAGAGGTTAGAATAGGATGATGCCATTTACAGATGATGACAGATATCTCGGTTGTAGAAGCCTGCCTTTTGATTGTTCAGAAAGAGTTCCACATTAAAAATTTAAATTTCATTTGGAAAATGGCTGCCACCCAATGGATTCTTTGTCAGTGGAAAATATCACTGGATGGAGAATGTGTGTGGCAAGAATTTATAGGCGAAAGAAGCAGCATGTCTGTCCTGTACAGAATGAGCTGGGACACTGTCGTGGATCAAAAATATGCCTTCACACTGCCTCTTGTGACACTTCACGTTGACAGCCTCCTCTAATTATCTCACCTGGAGATTTTTCCAGTACATTGCTGTGGAGATTTTCCCCTTAACATTATAGTCTGTTGGTACAACAGATTGTTCCAAAGAACACACAGCACCAAATTATCTGATGATGTTGGGATCTTTGCCTGCTTTAGTGGTGTTGTGTAAGTAGATGTATGTAAATGTGTGCTGTCTCATTAACTGTGATTAAATGGCTAAAGAAGCCATCTGAGTTAGCCAAACACAGAATCAATACATACACTGCTGCTTCAGTTTCAGTGGGTTTCTCAAGTGGGTGTGAGTAGTTGACACATCCTGTCGATGTCAGTTGTTGTCGTATTCATAACATCATGCAACATTTTGGAAACTGGCCTCTTAGTGATTTCCATTTTTTCCACTATTGCCTCAATTGTTGAGCACCAGGTTACTTACTTTGTGGTCCTTCAGGCAGATGGGCTGCTACACCATTCTTCATCTTTGAACATGTTTTAGCAAGTTGAGAAACAAAATTGCTTCAGCTGTAAAAATATTAGGCACTACCAATTTCAGAGCACTTACAGCTGCATTTCAGGTACAAATCTGTATATAAGTGGACAATCAATCGTGTAGAAAACCAATATTCTGAAAGCTATGATGAAGCTGTAATGAAACATGTAGTCCCTGGAATCGAAACACGTAATCACTGGAAGAGTCATGACTCAGCTTGCATTGTTAGTCCAATGAAATAATTACCCACAAAAGTGTGTCTGCTGTAAAAGTACTAAAACCTATGAAGAAAGATTAAGAAACAATGAGGATGAATTTATGTAATGTTATAATGGACAAGGGGAAATGTAAGAGGCACTCACTGAATATCAGTGTGTGGAGGTGAATGTTATCTGGGTGGCAGACTGTAGGCTAAAACATTTGACAGTTGTGTGTGTGTGTGTGTGTGTGTGTGTGTGTGTGTGTGTGTGTGTGTAGAGAGAGAGAGAGAGAGAGAGAGAGAGAGAGAGAGAGAGAGAGAGAGAGAATATTTCAATGTGTAGTGCTGGAATGAAAATAAGTAAACTAAATCATACTTCAAAACAGGAAAATAAGTTGCAAATATGTAGCATATTATCATGTTTCTGGGTACAGTTTAACTTTCACATTTGCAGCAAATAGCTCTGTTCCTGGGAATGATTTAGTTTACTTGATGTTGTTGTTGCATAAAAGTTAGTATTATCTCTTTCCATCATTCTGATTTTCATGGTGTGTGAAAGTCATCTGGGTTGCTTGCTCAACATTCAGGAGATGGAGTACACCTGCTTATTATAGTATCATGTTGTATTCTAGGTTTTAATGGGACCCCATACATAGCATACATTCCTTGACATACTAATATTATAGCAGTCAAAGTTTTTAGCCAATAGGTTGTTACCTAGGTGGCATATTAAAGTGTGTGAACATTCATGTGGTAACATCGGCGAGTGCCTCTTAAATATCCTTATCCACTATGGTGTTATGTAAATTCCTCCTTAATGTTTTTATCATCTTCGCTGCTATTATGCAAGTGTTTTCCACCATATTTTATTACTTCTAGGACATACGCATTTTTGGGAATAATCTATTTAATGGGACTGACAATGAATGCTACGTCTTCCTATAATAATTATTTAAATTGTGAATTGACGCCATCCTCAGTATATGCTTCATTACAGTTTGATCTTAGCTTTGGGATTATTTATTTTTCTACAGGATTCTTTTTCTGCTTATATACAGTTTTGCACCCAAAGACGCAGCTGTAAGTGTTGCAAAATTGGTAGTTCCAAAGAATAGAAGGATTTTACAGCTGATATGGTTTCATTTCTCAATATGGTTTCTCATGGCTGTGGTTGCCCAGATAATTCTTTTGTTTAATGACGCAAAGTGTCAGAGGCATTTAACTATTGAGTGATGAATTGTTACCTTACACTTCCACTTCATTTTGGATTGTAGGGTAATTGTCCTCCTCTAAGTGCAGAAAATGCCACACTGTTCCTGTTTATCAGGAATGCAGAGGTTTGCCTACAAACAATCAAATAACTGTTACATAATTTTATTTTTTCAAGGTGGTGATGAAAATTTCAGGTCTCTTCTGTGCTGGTGTAAGATGGCTGCAGATATGGCTCCCCAGCAATTTTTGACTGATGTATCAACTGCGAATGACACATTGGGGTTTGATTTATATAGTTAGCTTATCCACTGTATGATTTTCTGACAGCATACTGTAGTATTAGTACTGCTAGTAATACCATACTCGAAAAACGTAGGGTTTGGAACTGTATGTTTCTTCTTCCTTGGGGAAGGAGAGATTGGCTAGGGAAGATTGCAAAAATGGGGCAACTCACACAGATCAGACTGAGAGGACCTGTGTGTTGTGAGGAGAAACTTGTGCAAAGCTCAGTTTGGTTATATTTGCTTATGTGGATCAGTTTTCTGAGAGCTTGCCATGATGTATGTGTCAGTAAATTTGAAATGAGATGCATTTTTGTTTTGGAATTGTGGCTACATGCTGGAATTTTTTAAATTATTAACAAAATGTCATAAATGTATCCCTACTGACCACCCCCAGATACTATTACTTCAGAATTTCACCTATGGAATAGAAGTATTTGAGTAGAAATTATTTCACTTTGTTTTAAAACATTCATTTTTTACCAGTATCTTTAATTCATAAAAGAGATGATAAAACACTTTTATGGATGCATACTTTTTTCTTTCTGTGGTGGATTAAGGTTAAATTGTAGGTAGTGGAGGACATTCTTCTTACTAGCAAACTATTCATGAGTAGTAGTACTCTTCTAAAAATTGTACCTAACTCTGCACAACAGACTTCATAAGAATAAATGGGTTGTGAAGCTTTTGTTAGTCAACCAAATTTTTAAACAATGCCTGCCCAAAATTCATGGATTGCCATGAGATTTAAATGAGAATGTCATATTGCATTGTTGGCTGAGATATCTCATGGAGTGGATTCAGTTACCTGTATGAAAGGGTGTTTTTCCTCCATCATACTGGCATCTATCTTCATTGGTAGGTGGGATCTGTGTCAGTATTGGATTTATAGTATGTAGGTGAGTGTAATGAAAGCATGTATAGTGTCATGTTTGTGTTGCATGGTGGTGGTGCTGGTGGTGGCAGTGTTTGGAATTTAATGCAGGAATTTAGCACAAATATGGGTGTGCATAACATTCATGCCACCAGCTCTTCTGTCCTTGCTGGCCAGACACTAACATTGAAAATTTTCTCCACACTGAAGATTCAAACAAGTATACCTCAGAGTTGAGCTGTATGATTTTCCACAGGATGGTAGACATAGCTCTCTGTCACAGTTTGACAGTGGCCATTCATCTTGGTTGACAGCTAGTTGGTAATCTTAACAATATAAAAATCTGAGCAAAGATTGCATCAGAGCTGGTATGTAATATGGCTATTTGCACTTGGGGCTGCACTCCAATGGAGTGGGCAGGGGGGGGGGGGGGAGGGGGGGGCGGCGGCTGGTGGGCGGGCAGGCATCATAAGCTGTCAGGACTGGAATCAGAAGTGCTTGGTGCTTGGATAGGGCAGGTTTGGCACCGGGACCTAGGCCTCCCGCAGGGTTATGATCGCTGTGGCAACGATTTCGGATTGGGGGGAAGGCATAGCGATGGTCTAAGATATTGCAGAGGTAGGGTGGGCAATGGAACACCATTTTAGGATGGGTGGGAAGTATATTTGGTAGGAAGTAAGAATATCTCATTTCAGGGCATCCTTTGATAGGGCTTTGACACTATATCATTGTGTCCTGAAACAAGGGACATCTTAACAGAGGTTCTTCCCATCCCTCCCAAAGTATTATTTCATGCCCACACAACATCCTAGTTCATCCCTTTGATACTTCCAATCCCTCAACTCTCCACATATTATCTCCATTGGAGACATATGTGCAAAACCTGTCCAATCCACCAAAACAGTGCTTCCAGTCCCAGTCTTGTCACAGGATTATTCCAACCTATCAGAGGATAGGCCACATGTGGAAACAGCTTTGTAATCAGAATCCGAATCTTATTGTCTCATAATGCACAAGTTAAATCATTGATTTTATGTTCAGGAGACTCATCAGCTGATGTTGTTGTTGTTGTTGTTGTTGTTGTTGTTGTTGAAGTCTTCAGTCCTGGGACTGGTTTGATACAGCTCTCCATGCTACTCTATTCTGTGCAAGCTTCATCATCTCCCAGTACCTACTACAAACTACAACTTACATCCTTCTGAATCTGTTTAGTGCATTCATCTCTTGGTCTCCCTCTACGCTTTTTACCCTCCATGCTGCCCTCCAATACTAAATTGGTGATCCCTTGATGCCTCAGAACATGTCCTACCAACCGATCCCTTCTTCTACTTAAGTTGTGCTACAAACATCTCTTCTCCCCAGTCCTATTCAATACCTCCTCATTAGTTATATGATCTACCCATCTAATCTTCAGTATTCTTCTGCACCACCACATTTCGAAAGCTTCTGTTCTCTTCTTGTCTAAACTAGTTATCGTCCATGTTTCACTACCATACATGGCTATGCCCCATACAAATACTTTCAGAAACGACTTCCTGACACTTAAATCAATACTCGATGTTAACTTGCCATTGCCAGTCTACATTTGATATCCCCTCTACTTTGACCATCATCAGTTATTTTGCCCCCCAAATAGCAAAACTCCTTCACTACTTTAAGTGTCCCATTTCCTAATCTAATTCCCTCAGCATCTCCCGACTTAATTCGACTGCATTCCATTATCCTCATTTTGCTTCTGTTGATGTTCATCTTATACCCTCCTTTCATGACACTCTCCATTCCGTTCAACTGCTCTGCCAAGTCCTTTGCTGTCTCTGACAGAATTACAATGTCATCGGCGAACCTCAATGTTTTTGTTTCTTCTCCATGGATTTTAATACCTAATCGGAATTTTTTTAAGATAAGTCATAGGGTCAGTATTGCCTCACGTGTTCCAATATTTCAACAGAATCCAAACTGATCTTCCCCGAGATCAGCTTCTACCAGTTTTTCCATTCGTCTGTAGAGAATACGCGTTAGTATTTTGCATCCGTGATTTATTAAACTGATTGTTCAGTAATTTTCACATCTGTCAGCACCTGCTTCCTTTGGGATCAGAATTGTTATATTCTTCTTGAAGTCAGAGGGTATTTCGCCTGTCTCATACATCTTGCTCACCAGATGGTAGAGTTTTGTCATGACTGGCTCTCCCAAGGCCATCAGTAGTTCAAATGGAATGTTGTCTACTCCCGGGGCCTTGTTTCGACTCAGGTCTTTGAGTGCTCTGTCAAACTCTTCACGCTGTATCATATCTCCCATTTCATCTTCATCTACATTCTCTTCCATTTCTATAATATTGTCCTCAAGTACATTGCCCTTATATAGGCCCTCTATATACTCCCTCCACCTTTCTGCTTTCCCTTCTCTGCTTAGAACTGGGTTTCTATCTGAGCTCTTGATATTCATACAAGTGGTTCTCTTTTCTCCAATGGTCTTTTTAATTTTCCTGTAGGCAGTATCTATCTTACCCTCATGAGATAAGCCTCTACATCCTTACATTTGTCCTCTAGCCATCCCTGCTTTGCCATATTGCACTTCCTGTTGATGTCGTTTTTGAGACGATTGTATTCCTTTTTGCTTGCTTCATTTACTGCATTTTTATATTTTCTCCTTTCATCAATTAAATTCAATATTTCTTCTGTTACCCAAGAATTTCTACTAGCCCTTGTCATTTTACCTACTAGGTCCTCTGCTGCCTTCACAACTTCATCCCTCAGAGCTACCCATTCTTCTTCTACTGTATTTCTTTCCCCCATTCCTGTCAATTGTTCCCTTATGCTCCCCCTCAAATTCTGTACATCCTCTGTTTTAGTCCGTTTATCCAGGTCCCATCTCCTTAAATTCCCACCTTTTTGCTGTTTATTCAGTTTTAATCTACAGTTCACAACCAATAGATTGTGATCAGAGTCCACAGCTGCCCCTGGAAATGTCTTACAATTTAAAACCTGGTTCCTAAATCTCTGTCTTACCATTATGTAATTTAGCTGAAACCTGTCAGTATCTCCAGGCTTCTTCCATGTATACAACCTTCTTTTATGATTCTTGAACCAAGTGTTAGCTACGATTAAGTTGTGCTCTGTGCAAAATTCTACCAGGCGCCTGCCTCTTTGATGTCTTAGCCCCAATCCATATTCACCTATTACATTTCCTTCTCTCCCTTTTCCTACCACCGAATTCCAGTCACCCATGACTATTAAATTTTCGTCACCCTTCACTATATGAATAATTTCTTTTATTTCATCATATATTTCTTCAATTTCTTCATCATCTGCAGAGTTAGTTGGCATATAAAATTGTACTACTGTAGTGGGCATGGGCTTCGTGTCTGTCTTGGCCACAAAACAATGCATTCACTATGCTGTTTGTTGTAGCTTACTCGCACTCCTGTTTTTCTATTCATTATTAAACTGACTCCTGCATTACCCCTATTTTGTATTTATAACCCTGTATTCACCAGACCAGAAGTCTTGTTCCTCCTGCCACCGAACTTCACTAATTCCCACTATATCTAACTTTAACCTGTGCAGATCCCTTTTTAAATCTTCTAACCTACCTGCCCAATTAAGGGATCTGGCTTTCCACGCTCCGATCCATAGAACGCCAGTTTTCTAGCTTCTGATAACGACGTTCTCTTGAGTAGTCCCCGCCCGGAGATCTAAATTGGCCAAACTGAAAATGAGTAACATTCTTCATTGTGCTTGTCTGCAACTCAATGTGTGATCTTTATGGTAGATAGAAAATGCAATACCTGCATTCTTCATTGTCTTATCCTCTGGATAGGCCAGATTTACCCGTAAAAGTGTCACTGCTGTAAATTTTGCATTTTGTATCCTTCTGTGTATACTTAGTGATATGAGGTCCTCTGCTTAGAAACAGGAAACAGATTAAGAGGAAAAAGAAAAATGAGTAATACAGTTACGAAATGGAAGGGAAGGGGAGGAGGGGGGAGAGAAGATGAAAAAGATTTAGTTCGAGAAAGGGAGGGCATGCTGAAAATAAGAAGGTTAGAACAGTAAAGCAAATAATGAGATGCAATAGAGATGATGACGATGATAAAAGGGGAGGTGTTACTGGAAGCTAAGTTCATAAGGTTGTTGGGATGCAAAGATGTGTGTGAGGAAGAGTTCCCATCTCTGGATTCCATAAAAACCAGTACCTAACCAGATACCCAAACATCTAATGTGTTGTTGTTATCCCAGGGGGTCCACAACTCTGTTGTGGATACGTGCATAGTGAGCACGGGACCCCGAGCTAATGGGGCCATCCTTCCTTTCCGGGCTGCAACACTTCCCTTTCCGCATCCTTCCCCATCCCCCATCTTGCCCCCCCCCCCCTCACCCCTCTCCATCGCCTCTTTCATTCCCTTTCTCCCCTCTGGGAGAATGTTTTGTGCCTATGTCCGGAGTCGGAAAGTCGAAACTGTAACAAATTCTTTGCTTTCTCCACTTGCAAGTATTTGTCCTTCCTTTATCCTTCTCTTTTCCTTGCCTCTTCTCTTTGCCCTTTTCTCCACTGCAGTGTTTGAGACCTCTCTTCTTTCCTTTCCCTTTTTCCCTCCCTGTGCATGTCTGAAGGCCAACCCATGCTTTTCCATACGTAGCCGGTGATGGGGTAACGGGTAATTCCCCGCCCCGGGTAGACAGGTAGGACACATACGTACCCCCTGGTAATGGCCAGGCCCAGGGAGGGGTGATTACCGAGCTGATACCTTCCAAAAGTGCTGATTGGTCCCTCCATCCGTTTGTCGGGAGGTGTGACCTGAGGTGTGAACAATCACATAAGGTGGGAGTGCCCTCAGAGAGGGCCCTCACAAAGAAGGAGCACTCCATCGGAGAAGCCGGTAATCATGGGGGATACTTTCACAATGGTTTCACCATCTTCTACTATGTCAGCTCACAAGCGTAAGTTCAATGAGTTTCAGCCACAGACAGTCCTTCCATCATTGCCAAAGTTCCTTGTTGTTTCTCGGTCTGACGATGGTCACAACTTCTCCACGGTCAACCCTTTCATTATTCAGAAAGGTGTCGATGCAATTGCAGCTCCTGTAAAGTTTTGTTCCAGATTACGAAATGCCACCTTGTTGTAATAAACAGTCAGTGCCCTCCAGGCACAAAAATTGCTGCTTACTTCACTGCTACACACCTTCCCTGTCTGGGTGGAACCGCACCGTACTTTAAATTCATCATGTGGGGTCGTTTATACACGCTCCCTCACGCACCTGTCCTTGTTGTTTCTCGGTCTGACGATGGTCACAACTTCTCCACGGTCAACCCTTTCATTATTCAGAAAGGTGTCGATGCAATTGCAGCTCCTGTAAAGTTTTGTTCCAGATTACGAAATGCCACCTTGTTGTAATAAACAGTCAGTGCCCTCCAGGCACAAAAATTGCTGCTTACTTCACTGCTACACACCTTCCCTGTCTGGGTGGAACTGCACCGTACTTTAAATTCATCATGTGGGGTCGTTTATACACGCTCCCTCACGCACCTGTCTGACCAGGGTGTAACGGCCGTTCATAGTCATGAAAAGGGTTGACATGAACCTCATTCCAACCTGCACTGTCTTCTTGACATTTGACAAAGTTCAACTCCCATCGAAAATCAAAGCAGGCTATGAGATAATTTCCGTTCGCCCTTACATCCCAAACCCTAAGCGTTGCTATCGATGTCAGCGGTTCAGTCATACCAGCCAGTACTGTTCCAATCTGGCCAAATGTGTTACGTGTGGCAAGGATGCCCACGAGGGTGCTTGTCCACCTCCATCCCCTCGTTGCATCAACTGTATGGGTGACCACGCTGCTTCCTCTTGAGATTGCCCCATTTTTAAAGATGAAAAGCTCATTCAGGAAATCAGGGCGAAGGAAAAGGCTTCAACCTTTGCTGCTCGAAAATTATTCGCCAGTCGACTGCCCACCGTGCCTCTGACAGGAAAATACAGTACTGTCCTTGCCTCTCCTCAGCCAACAAAGGAGGCAGCCACGCAGACTTGCGATCTCACCTTTAGTTCCACGGTTGTCAGATCGGCCAGTGCAGGGATCGCCCGTTCAACCTCCCCACTTTCGCCTGCTCACTCTATGGCTCACCCTTCATCGGGTTCTGCCAAATCACGAGCCCAAAAGTCAGACACCAAGACTTCAAAAAGAGAGCATACTCGTGAAGATTTTTTACGTACCCCAACTTCACAACCATCGGTTCCTCCTTCTTCTAAACATCATAATTCCAAGAAGGCAACAAAGAAACCCAGTTCATCTCCTTCTCTGCCAAGGCATGTCTCATCTACTGCGCCACCTGGTGGTAATCGCCCTCGGCCGTCTTCTGTGTCGCCGAGGCGCACTACTGGCGGCTGATCAACCGGCCGATTGCTGGAGGCAGGAGCTGCTCCTGAACAACCTATGGATCAGGATCTTCTGCCTTCGGGTGAATGCCATTCCATGTTGTTGGTCGCAAGCTCTGAGCAGTCGCTGAATTGATGGCAACCTTGGTCACATTCCTCCATTTTCTGTTCACCCTATGTGCATTATCCACTGGAATACCCGCAGCATTCGAGCCAATCAGGACGAATTGTCGATTCTCTTACGATCCTACTCGCCGGTCATCTTCTGTCTTCAGGAAACAAAGCTACGTCCTCATGACCGCTTTGTTCTCCCCCTTTTTCATTCCATCCAAATTGATCTCCCCTCTGTTGAAGGCACTCCAGCCCATGGAGGACACGTGATTCTTCTCCATGATTCCATTATCAGTCAATCCCCTTAAACACTTCCTTCCAAGCTGTCGCTGTCCGTCTTTACCTTTCTGGATACACGTTCTCTCTTTGTACTGTATACATTCCATCGTCCACACCAATGGCACGATCTGATCTCCTTCATCTTCTTGGTCAGCTTCCACCACCCTATTCGCTGATTGGGGACTTCAATGCCCACCACCCGCTTTGGGTATCTCCACATCCTTGTCCGCGTGGCTCACTATTGCTAGACGTCTTCCTCCAAGCGGATCTAGTTTGCCTCAACACTGGGGACCCTACATTTTTTACTGCCTCCATGACAAATTTCTCTGATTTGGACCTTTCTGTCGGTACTGTTCCACTAGCTCGACGCTTCGAATGGTTCGCCCTTGATGATATGGACTAGAGTGACCACTTTCCATGTGTGCTTAGACTGCAGCCTCAACTGCCATATATGCGCCCACGGCGCTGGAAGTTTGGCGAAGCCGATTGGACACTTTTTTCGTCTCTAGCGACATTCGATGACCGTCACTTTCCTAGCGTCGATGATGAGGTCTCACACATTACAGATGTTATTCTTAAAGCTGCGTAACGTTCAATACCACGCACCTCAGAATTGCACCAGCGCCCCCCCAGTTCCTTGGTGGAACGAGGAATGCCGTGACACAATACATGAGCGGCGACGTGCTCTTCGTGTTTTCCGCCACCATCCTACTTTGGCCAACTGTGTCCACTATAAGCAGTTCCGTTTGCGATTCCGTCGCGTCATTCACGATAGCAAGAAGGCAAGCTGGAAATTCTTTATTAGCTCATTGAACACCTTCACTCACTCCTCGGAAGTTTGGAGTCTGATTCGGTGGTTATCAGGCGCGCCCATTTTCTCACCGGTCTCTGGGCTCACAGTCGCGCATGATACATTAGTGGATCCCGTCGCAATTTCTAACTCATTGGGTCAACACTATGCTGGGATTTCTCCCAAAGAAATGTGCAGCGGAAGTGCAACCTCTTGTTTTCTCCTCTCAAAATTGCGAAAGCTATAATACTGTTTTCTCCATGCAGGAACTGCAACATGCACTCCCTTCCTCTCGCTCCAGGACCAGATGGTATCCACGTCCAAATGTTGCTGCATAGTCTGCGTTACCTCCTTCACCTTTGTAATCGAATTTGGACCGACAATACTTTTCCCAGACGATGGCGGGGAGCTATCGTCGTTCCTGTTCTGAAACCTGGAAAGGACTAACATCTCCCCTCTAGCTATCGCCCCATTTCTCTCAAGAGTAGTGTATGTAAGGTTTTGGAGCGTATGGTAAATTGCCGTTTAGCTTGGTGGCTGGAGGCCCGCAGCCTTTAAACACCTGCCCAAATGCGGTTTCTGAAAGCATTTTTCTGCAGTTGACCATCTTGTTGCTCTCTCCACTTATATCAAGAACAATTTTCTCCAGAAACGCCAAACAGTAGCAATATTTTTTGATCTGGAGAGAGCATACGATACCTGTTGGAAGATAGGCATTCTCCGCACACTGTTCTCTTGGGGCTTTCGATGCCGTCTGCCCCTTTTTCTTCGCGAATTTATGGCAGAGCGCGTATTTAGAGTGCGGGTGAACACTACTCTCTCCCGTATTTTCTCCCAAGAAAACGGGGTACCCCAGGGCTCGGTGCTGATGGTTGTACTGTTTGCCATTGCCATAAATTGTATTATGGAATGTCTCCTTCCTGATGTCTCGGGTACCCGCTTTGTGGGCGATTTTGCGATCTACTACAGCTCTCAACAGACAAGCCTTCCTGAACGACATTTTGAAGGATGTCTCGAACGCCTGCACTCTTGGAGCATCTAAACAGGCTTTCGCTTTTCTCCCAGTAAGACCGTTTGTGTTAATTTTTGGCGTTGTATGGAGTTTCTTCTACCCTCCTTACATCTAGGACCTGTCAACCTTCCATTTTCGGACGTCGCTAAATTCTTGGGTCTTATGTTTGACAGAAAACTGTGCTGGTCCTCCCACGTTTTCTATCCTTCGGCTCCCTGTTGGCGATACCTCAACACCCTCCATGTCCTGAATGGTACCTCCTGGGGAGCGGACTGAGTGGTCTTTCTCTGCCTGTATCGCGCCTTAGTGGGCTTGAAATTGGACTATGGAAGAATAGTTTACTCCTCTGCACGGCCGTCTATTCTTCGTCGTCTCGACTCTATCCAGCACCGTGGATTACGTTTAGTGTCTGGAGCTTTTTACACCAGCCCTGTGGAAATCCTTTACGCTGAGACTGCTGAACCTCCGCTGTCCAATCGGCGAGCAGTCCTTCTGAGTCTTTATGCTAGCCATCTGTCTTCCATGCCTGCTAATCCAGCCCATGACATTTTTTTTCGACGCCTCCTTTGATGTAGGGTATGCAGACTGCCCCTCCTCCCTACTACCACCAGGAGTCCGCTTCCATCAACTGCTCCATTCTCTTTCCTTCCGCTTTCCTAAAACCTTCTTGACAAGTTGGGGTACAGCACCGCCTTGACTCCGTCCCCGGATTTACCTGATCCGTGACATTTGTCAATATACCAAGGATGCTACCCCTTCACTTGTTTATCATTGGGTATTTGCTGCTCTATGTGCACAAATGAAGCCAGCCACATTCATTTACACTGATGGCTCGAAAACATCGTTAGGTGTAGGGAGTGCCTATGTTGTTGGCGACACCCCAAATCAATTTCGCCTTCCCGACCAGTGTTTGGTTTATACTGCGGAGCTCTACGCTGTTCTCCAGGCTGTCCACTATATCTGCCACCATCAGCGGATACAGTATGTTATCTGTTCAGATTCACTCAGCTCTCTCCTCAGTCTCCAAGCTCTCTAACCTGTCGACTCTCTGGTCCACTGGATTCAGGACTGTCTGCGTTTGCTCCACCTGGAGGGCATCTAGGTGGCGTTCCTCTGGCTCCCGGGACATGTTGGTATCTGTGGAAATGAGGCGGCCAATATAGCAGCCAAGGCTGCAGTCTTTCTTCTTCGGCCAGCTATTTAATCGATTCCCTTCGCCGATCTACGGAGTGTTTTATGTCGTCGTGTTGTTCTTTTATGGCATGCACATTGGTCGACACTTCTCCCTAATAAATTGCAGAAGGTGAAAGCTCTTCCCTGTGCTTGGACCTCTTCCTCCCGAACGCGTCGTTGGGTGGAGGTAATTTTAACTAGACTCCGGATAGGGCACTGTCTTCTTAGCCATCGACATCTTTTAAGCGGTAATCCTCCCCCACTCTGTCCCCACTGCTCTCAGCTGTGGACGGTAAGACACCTTTTAATTGAGTGCCCCTATTTTACTCTGTTATGTGCTTGTCTACAGCTGTCGCCTGATACATCGTCAATTTTAGCAGATGACACGTGCTTGGCCGATCACGTTCTCGAGTTTATTAGTGCCAGTGAAATGACGTCAGTCATTTGAATCTTTTTTTGGGGACACCCAAGCCCTTTGTGTAGTGGATTTTTAAGCCTTCCTTCTGCTTTTAGTTTCTCCAATTTTTTGGGTTTCGTTCCCATTGCTGCTGGTTTCGATTTTCGGTTTTTACTGTTTCCTAAGTCACAGACCGGGCGCTAATGACCATAGCAGTTTTGCGCCCTAAAACCAAAACAAAAAAAAAACAAAAAAATCTAATGTGTAGTCACTGGCACTGAGGTCTTTTGAGTACAGAGATCATCCCACCTGATAAGTTTCCCTGGTTGCTGGAGGTGGGAACTTATCCTCCAACACATGTCCACATACCAATATCTTAAAAAGCTTAACCTCTGTTAACATAATTGAGCCATCATTTGCATTATCATCTTTTAATTATATTTGACACATTTTTAAAATTTATTATTGCTCATTATATTCTGTATTGTTCTTCTCCCTCCCCACTCTCTGTATCTCTTTCTCTCCTCATTTGTGTAAGCACTACTCTGTCTCTCCATATCCATTACTACTTCTTACTCTGTCATCATCTCTGTAGTGAACCAGGCATATTGGTTACTAATGTACTACCTATGATGCACTTTCCCTGGCAATGTCCCCCTTGCTTTTCTTACCCTCTTTTTGTTTCCTCATTCTCACAAAAGATTATCCCCATTTGATTAACCCACATTTCCAAGTTTCCCAACCTGCGCAAGTCCCATACTTGAGGAAAGGTGTAACAGTTCTGAAAGCTACGATAGTAATATGTGTCTATTTCCAGTAGTAATAATTCCACTCCTTAATTTAAGAACTAGTCAGCTATTTTCTCATATTTTTGTAATAGTCGTGTGCACTGTACTTTCAGTGAAATGTATTACGTAGGAAAAGGGAGGTCATGCTGATGGATGGCTAAATTTAGAACGGTAGTGGGATGAGACTACGTGCTGAAGAGCAGGTTATCTAAAAAGGGCTTGGTCTGAGGCATCCAGATGACCCATAGGTGCCACTAAACTCCTCCAGCAACTGCATGCCAGGTGTCCCTGAGGTGGGTAGTTCTTGGGGTCAGTTTCTGAATTTGGCCTATGTGATGGTTCTCATCCACGTACAGGGTGCAGAAAAATTGTATCACGAATTTTAACCCTGGATAGCTGATGCCAGTAGGAATGAAAATTACTAATGCTGTGTAGGGCAACAAAACACAACTTTAAAAACTATGAAAACTTGGCGTCATGTGCTCCAATTGACTGCGGGATTGCCCTGTTGCCAGATACTCTGGACAATGCATGACCTTGCATGCTTTGCCTGCCAGAATTTGTGATGTATCCAGGGCAGCCTACACACTCAGTGGTAGCGCCAGCCTTCCACTCTGGGGGCTGGAGGTGAACCAACCAACCCAACACATCCATTGTTGTTTCATGATAAGACGTACTGGAAACAAACCCTTCAACAGCTGTTAGTTAGCATACAGAAAGTCTTTTACAAATCGTGACAGCCCTGAAAAGGGCCTTTTTTGTGACTAGGACATTGTTTACTTAAAGCAGGTGCTGGACCTGGTGACCCTGCATGCAACACAAGGTTGGTAGTGTCGAAAGGTGTTTTGCTGAACTCTTTCAAAGTTTACTGGCATTGCCTTAATGTGATTTGCGGCATGTTGAATGACATGCATTAATTCATCTTTGTCTCTAGGTGATTTGCACCTGGGTGGGTGAACTGCAACCTTGAAGAATTCCCACAGGAAACTACCGGTGGTGTGAGGTCTGGGACTACGGGGACCATGTCCTATGAGCATGTCTGCCAGTTACCTGGTCATTGAAGAGTTCATCTAAATATCCACACACAGCATGACTGTTAGGTGCATGCGACTCATGCTGCAACCACATGCATAGCCGAATTTCCAGGGGAACACCTTCCAGCAGGCCGGGTAGCGTTTTGTGCAAAAAGTGAAGGTAATTTGCCATGGCAAGTTGAGGAGGTTGGTGGACCGGCCCAATAAGATGGTCAACCACAATGCCTGCCCAAATGTTAAGCAAAAATTGTTCCTGGTGTGTGTGGACGTACATGTCGTGAGGATTTCCCCTTGCCCAGTAATGAACGTTTTGAGTGTTGCAAAGGCCATCCCAATGGAAGGTGCATTCATACAGTAAACAACACGACAACAGGGAAGTCAGGATCTCGTGCAACACATCGCAGAAAACACCAGCGAAACCCTAGCCTGTGCTCATAGTCTGTGACAGGATTTAGGTCTTCAGCAAGGTGTAAAGTAAATAGATGCTGGCCATCATTCCTCAAAACCTCCCAGACTGATGAGTGACCACAATGTTATGTCCGGTTGCTCGAGTACAGGTCATAGGTGTTTCCTCAATGCACTTGAGAACAGTCTCTTCAAATGCTGCATCCCCTAATGTTCGAGGTCTTCCAGCATCACCATGATATCCTGCTAACAAACCTGTTTCACCAAGTCATGGGTGAATTGCTGTAAATGTTTGCAGGTGTGGCTGATGTCTTGCTGGGTACTGTTCATCATACAACCATTGAGCTTCATGTGCATTATCGTCAGCTAGTTCATAAACAAAAACCATATCTTGCCATTCTTCAAACAAATACTGTGCCACCATACTTACTGTATGACTAAATCCTAGGTGACGTGTGTGTGCTCTGAAGTGAAGCTTACATGTGAATGCCTCTTACATGAGGTAGAGACAAACAGCAAGACCTATTCGACACGTATGCATATCGCATTCGAGCAGTGATGGGCGAGGGACATTTGTGTGTGTGAACCGACTGTCATAGCATTGCCAGACAAATAACAAATGGCAACATGGCAATCTCATTGCCAAATGGAACAAGTGGCACCAAGTTTCCATAGTTTTAAAATGGTATTTTTTTGACCTGTGTGACATCAGTAATTTTGGTTCCTTCTGGCATCAGCTATCCTGGGATAAAATTTGGCAACACAATTTTTCTCCACCCTGTATAAAGGAGCATTGTTGGGAGCATCTCAGTTATTAAACACTGTCCTGTTTGATGTTGTGTAGCTCATCTCCCTCTCCCACTGATGTACCTTCAGATACTTAAATTCAGGAATTTATTGCCACCAGATGAGAAGTAGTAGAAGCTGTTGGGTTTAAGGTCCAGCTTATCACTATCTAACTGAACATAGTGTAGTTAAGTTTAGGTAGGGCAGGAGCCGGATATGTTTGGAGATTTATAGCTGTTACCTGAGTTGCCTCACTCTGTTCTTTCCCATGGGTGAAAGACTTACACCAGAGGAGTTGTCGCAGGACGGTAGGGACACTGGTAACTCTGTGTGTAATACACTAGTCCGCAGTGACATACGATATTTAGCGAGTATGTGAGCAGTGCTGAGCCTCAATTGAGTCTTCTTAGAAGGACTCTCAGTCCAGATAGCAGTGCTTCTAAATCTCAGCCCCAAAGGTCAACATGACCAGTCAACATGCTGATCAAGAGCTGGCAAAACTTTCAAGTCAGTGTTGTCATGTGAAGGCCTGCCTGCCAGCCTGCTTGTCTTTGTGTTGGCTGTACCACATTTAAGTGCAGAGGTATACAGACAATGGCTCCTCATACAGATGAGGGTTCCTCACTTTGCTTCAGTAGTGCAGGTTGTCAAGCAGTCGATCTTAATTGTTTCCCATGAAGTTCCCTTAGAGCCCCAGAGACAGTTATTCTATGGTCAGCTCCATGGTACTGAAACCATTCACATTTTATCAATTATGTATCCAGTATAGCTCCTCTGACAACACAGATGAATCACTGCCAATCATAATTTCAAATACAACACACAGAATAATATATTCTAAAGTGACGCTTCAGTAGCAACAATAGGATGTTGGTGCTGACCCTAATGTGCTCTCTTTGTACTAATTAGTAGTCAAGTTTTGTAGAACAGTGACAGAGAACGATAGCTTAACCAGCAGTACTACATCTGAAACCTGTTTAAAAGACTTGTCAACCTTACGTGTGTTGATGAGGTGAACTTCAGAGTTAAAGCAGTTGATTGTGAGCTATCTTAATCTGCAGTACACATGTTGTATTAGTCTCGCTCAGGTATTTGAGGCCCCTTTTGATTGTTTTAATGTTTGCCATTCTGTAAGTAGATAGGAGATCTTTCTTTATTTTATCATTAAAAAAGCTGAAACCGCAAAAAGAAAAGGAGATAAAACCCCTCTTAGTGCACAGCATGAACTAGTGGTGACTATTGACATACAAAGAGTATCTTCTTCTGGCAAAACAAAAATTGTCTAAATGTATTGTGCCTACTCGCACAAGTTCTGACAAGTCTTTTTAGACATTCAGATAACTTGCAGTGTTACTCAGAGAGAGATATTTGAAGCTAATACCACAAATAGGTTTTTATGAGTATTATACAGAATCTTTTGGCTGTCAATATCTTTTCATAAAATACTTTTCAGACAATTTTGTCCAGAAAAATTGTGCCCACATGGGTAGTGGATCTAGTGTGGCACCAATTGCTTTTGTAGTAAACAGGATTCATGCACATAAAGGTGTCCAAACTATTGCTTGGAATTTGTTGGTAACTTCTCAGTTTTTGGCATGTCCTCCAAACTGGTATCTACAGAATGTCACTTGCAGTTGTATGTTATGGGATCTGAGGAATGTGCACAAGCATTGGTTTCCAAATCCTTGAAATTAAAGGCAACACATGTCACAGCTCTAAATGATACTTTAAGTTTAGCCAGAAACAAGCATGGCTTCAAGTGAAGACTGTGCAGTAGGTTCCCCCTTAGTATGCCATGTGGGATGGACAGGTCCTCAATGTTTCACTTTTGATATTATTAACCATGGACCCACTGAGACTGCAGCTGTTTTTCTTCTTCTTCTTCTTCTTCTTCTTCTTGTTCTTCTTCTTCTTCTACTACTACTACTACTACTACTTCTTCTTCTACTTCTTCTTCTTCTTCTTCTTTTTATATGATTTGGTGTGATTCATGTACCTGAAGATACTGTCCATTATAAGAGCTTAATGGTGACAGTTGAAGCTCAGAGAATGGCATTCATTCTTGGCCTGTTTGGTGGAAGTCTTCTCAAAATAATGGAAGCAGTCTGTGTTGAAATATAAACCAAACTCAGTGTGTTTGCAGATCATGTGTATCATAATACACTCTGGTCATAGGGGCTCACTTCAAAGCAGTACTCATCACTGAAGAAAATTCTTCTCCAGTCAATGAGATTCTAGGTTGAAGACATGTCAGGAGACAGTGCAGGCAGCAATGAGATACCAACCTGACTTTCACTAGCCATATAGCCCAACAACCAGTAGTGGTCTGATGTGCTATTTATATTCATAGCAGGACCCACTTTGGTTATCATCCATGGCATCCTCTCAGCACAGTGGTAGACAACTATATTCTATGCCCCATTTTGTTGCCATTCATTGCATTCTGGGCTTACATTGAATCAAAATAATATCCACTCTTACATGGCAAGGCGTTCTACTGCTTGTCTTCATGCTTGGCAAATGTTACCTTGGCCAGCAATATCAGTGGATCTCTTCTGACGAAGAATGTTTGGAGCATTATGGACACAGCACTTGAACTGTCTTGGGATTTTGATGAGAAAGCACACCATTTGGCCATAATTTGGCATGGTATCCCTCAGGAGGATATTAAACATCTCTGTCAGCCAAGCTGGATATGGTGGCCGAATGGTTCTAGGCACTTCAGTCTGGAACCGAGCGACCGGTATGGTCACAGGTTCAAATCCTGCCTGTGGCATGGATGTGTGTGATGTCCTTAGATTAGTTAGGTACAAGTAGTTCTTAGTTCTAGCGGACTGATGACCTCCAATGTTAAGTCCCATAGTGCTCAGAGCCATTTGACCCATTTGAATCTGTCAGCCAAAAACCCCCCCCCCCCATGAACCATGAACCTTGCCGTTGGTGGGAAGGCTTGCATGCCTCAGCGATACAGATGGCTGTATCGTAGGTGCAACCACAACGGAGGGGTATCTGTTGAGAGGCCAGACAAACATGTGGTTCCTGAAGAGGGGCAGCAGCCATTTTAGTAGTTGCAGGGGCAACAGTCTGGATGATTGACTGATCTGGCCTTGTAACATTAACCAAAACGGGCTTGCTGTGCTGGTACTGCAAACGGCTGAAAGCAAGGGGAAACTACAGCCGTAATTTTTCCCGAGGACATGCAGCTCTACTGTATGATTAAATGATGATGGCGTCCTCTTGGGTAAAATATTCCGGAGGTAAAATAGTCCCCCATTCGGATCTCCGGGCGGGGACTGCTCATGAGGACGTCATTATCAGGAGAAAGAAAACTGGCGTTCTACAGATCGGAGTGTGGAATGTCAGATCCCTTAATCGGGCAGGTAGGTTAGAAAATTTAAAAAGGGAAATGGATAGGTTAAAGTTAGATATAGTGGGAATTAGTGAAGTTCGGTGGCAGGAGGAACAAGACTTTTGGTCAGGTGATTACAGGGTTATAAATTCAAAATCAAATAGGGGTAATGCAGGAGTAGGTTTAATAATGAATAAAAAAATAGGAGTGCGGGTTAGCTACTACAAACAGCATAGTGAACGCAATATTGTGGCCAAGATAGACACAAAGCCCATGCCTACTACAGTAGTACAAGTTTATATGCCAACTACCTCTGCAGATGATGAAGAATTAGATGAAATGTATGACGAGATAAAAGAAATTATTCAGGTAGTGAAAGGAGACGAAAATTTAATAGTCATGGGTGACTGGAATTCGTCAGTAGGAAAAGGGAGAGAAGGAAACATAGTAGGTGAATATGGATTGGGGGGAAGGAATGAAAGAGGAAGCCGCCTTGTAGAATTTTGCACAGAGCATAACTTAATCATAGCCAACGCTTGGTTCAAGAATCATAAAAGAAGGTTGTATACCTGGAAGAATCCTGGAGGTACTAAAAGGTATCAGATAGATTATATAATGGTAAGACAGAGATTTAGGAACCAGGTTTTAAATTAAGACATTTCCTGGGGCAGATGTGGATTCTGACCACAATCTATTGGTTATGAACTGCAGATTGAAACTGAAGAAACTGCAAAAAGGCGGGAATTTAAGGAGATAGGACCTGGATAAACTGAAAGAACCAGAGGTTGTAGAGAGTTTCAGGGAGAGCATAAGGGAACAATTGACAGGAATGGGGGAAAGAAATACAGTAGAAGAATAATGGGTAGCTCTGAGGGATGAAGTAGTGAAGGCAGCAGAGGATCAAGTAGGTAAAAAGACGAGGGCTAATAGAAATCCTTGGGTAACAGAAGAAATATTGAATTTAATTGATGAAAGGAGAAAATATAAAAATGCAGTAAATGAAGCAGGCAAAATGGAATACAAACATCTCAAAAACGAGATCGACAGGAAGTGCAAAATGGCTAAGCAGGGATGGCTAGAGGACAAATGTAAGGATGTAGAGGCTTGTCTCACTAGGGGTAACATAGATACTGCCTACAGGAAAATTAAAGAGACCTTTGGAGAGAAGAGAACCACTTGTATGAATATCAAGACCTCAGATGGAAACCCAGTTCTAAGCAAAGAAGGGAAGGCAGAAAGGTGGAAGGAGTATATAGAGGGTTTATACAAGGGCGATGTACTTGAGGACAATATTATGGAAATGGAAGAGGATGTAGATGAAGACAAAATGGGAGATACGACACTGCGTGAAGAGTTTGACAGAGCACTGAAAGACCTGAGTCAAAACAAGGCCCCGGGAGTAGACAACATTCCATTTGAACTACTGATGGCCTCAGGAGAGCCAGTCATGACAAAACTCTACCATCTGGTGAGCACGATGTACGAGACAGGGGAAATACCCTCTGACTTCAAGAAGAATATAATAATTCCAATCCCAAAGAAAGCAGGTGTTGACAGATGTGAAAATTACCGAACTATCAGTTTAATAAGTCACAGCTGCAAAATACTAACGCGAATTCTTTACAGACGAATGGAAAAACTGTTAGAAGCCGATCTCGGGGAGGATCAGTTTGGATTCCGTAGAAATGTTGGAACACTTGAGGCGATACTGACCTTACGACTTATCTTAGAAGAAAGATTAAGAAAAGGCAAACCTACGTTGTAGCCTCTCCCCGATTTTATTCAATCTGTATATTGAGCAAGCAGTAAATGAAACAAAAGAAAAATTCGGACTTGGTATTAAAATTCATGGAGAAGAAGTAAAAACTTTGAGGTTTGCCGATGACATTGTAATTCTGTCAGAGACAGCAAAGGACTTGGAAGAGCAGTTGAACGGAATGGACAGTGTCTTGAAAGGAGGATATAAGATGAACATCAACAAAAGCAAAACGAGGATAATGGAATGTAGTCGAATTAAATCGGGTGATGCTGAGGGAATTAGATTAGGAAATGAGACACTTAAAGTAGTAAAGGAGTTTTGCTATTTAGGGAGTAAAATAACTGATGATGGTCGAAGTAGAGAGGATATAAAATGTAGACTGGCAATGACAAGGAAAGCGTTTCTCAAGAAGAGGAATTTGTTAACATCGAGTATAGATTTAAGTGTCAGGAAATCGTTTCTGAAAGTATTTGTATGGAGTGTAGCCATGTATGGAAGTGAAACATGGACGATAACTAGTTTGGACAAGAAGAGAATAGAAGCTTTCGAAATGTGGTGCTGCAGAAGAATGCTGAAGATTAGGTGGGTAGATCACGTAACTAATGAGGAGGTATTGAATAGGATTGGGGAGAAGAGACGTTTGAGGCAGAACTTGACTAGAAGAAGGGATCGGTTGGTAGGACATGTTTTGAGGCATCAAGGGATCACAAATTTAGCATTGGAGGACAGTGTGGAGGGTAAAAATCGTAGAGGGAGACCAAGAGATGAATACACTAAGCAGATTCAGAAGGATGTAGGTTGCAGTAGATACTGGGAGATGAAGAAGCTTGCACAGGATAGAGTAGCATGGAGAGCTGCATCAAACCAGTCTCAGGACTGAAGACCACAACAACAACAACAGCCAAAAACAGGCTGAAAATTGCTTGCATAAGGGCCAGAATTGGACCAAATCATTACGGACTTGATGAATTTGTGAAGCTCTTTTTCTGGGAAAAATCATCCAATTTTTTCTAAAATTGTTGTTTATCTGTATATTTACATCAGATCCATGAATTTCTGTCCCATTTAGATAATTACTTTGTAGTGCTTCATTTTATTTGCCTCGGGTTGTAAATGTCAGAAGCAACTATTATAGAGGGGAAGTATTCATTAGGTTCTCTTCAGAGGTGGGAATGTTTTGTGTAACCTGACAGCTAGTCAAACCTCCCTTCATCATTGACTACTATTGTGCTGTGTGGTGCTGCTCAGTTCAGAGGTATGCCTGCTTGAAACCTGGTGGTGTATGAAATTTTCAATGCCATTATTTGACCATCATGGAGAGTAGAAATGGTAGCATAAATATCCTGATCATCAGCTTTTCAATCACTGTCCCAGATTAAATTCCAAACATTTTTTCGGTGTGTTACAATGTGGTGACTGTCTACATTGTTGATAGTGATCTGTCTATCAGATGGGGACTTGAAGCTTGGTGGCCCTGTCGGTGCTAATTGAGAAGAGTAGGCTATGAATCGGTATTATGTTTCACCCCCTTTTTCTTCTCTCCTCATTATCAAATCACACACTCACACAGAAAAAAAATCAGACACACACACACTCACTCACTCACTCACTCACTCACTCACTCTCTCTCTCTCTCTCTCTCTCTCTCTCTCTCTCTCTCTCTCTCTCTATATATATATATATATATATATATATATAATAGAGGGAAACATTCCACGTGGGAAAAATATATCTAAAAAGAAAGATGATGAAACTTACCAAACAAAAGCGCTGGCAGGTTGATAGACACACAAACAAACACAAACATACACACAAAATTCTAGCTTTCGCAACCAATGGTTGCCTCGTCAGGAAAGAGGGAAGGAGAAGGAAAGACAAAAGGATATGGGTTTTAAGGGAGAGGGTAAGGAGTCATTCCAATCCCGGGAGCGGAAAGACTTACCTTAGGGGGAAAAAAGGACAGGTATACACTCGCGCACACACACACATATCCATCCACACATACACAGACACAAGCAGACATTTGTAAAGGCAAAGAGTTTGGGCCCAAACTCTTTGCCTTTACAAATGTCTGCTTGTGTCTGTGTATGTGTGGATGGATATGTGTGTGTGTGCGAGTGTATACCTGTCCTTTTTTCCCCCTAAGGTAAGTCTTTCTGCTCCCGGGATTGGAATGACTCCTTACCCTCTCCCTTAAAACCCATATCCTTTTGTCTTTCCTTCTCCTTCCCTCTTTCCTGACGAGGCAACCATTGGTTGCGAAAACTAGAATTTTGTGTGTATGTTTGTGTTTGTTTGTGTGTCTATCGATCTGCCAGCGCTTTTGTTTGGTAAGTTTCATCATCTTTCTTTTTATATATATATATATATATATATATATATATGGACAAAAGAGCAAAAAGTAAATCTTCAAAAATTTCATTGTTATAAAGTGGATGGTGGTGATGGTATGGTGATGGTGAAGAGGGTTGTAATATAAAAAATGGGTTCATTGCTGCCCTTCTAGTGTCAATGGTGTTAAAGGATTGATCTACATTCCCCATGAGGCATGTGAGACTATAGTTTTGTTGTTTCAGGTGACGAGTAATTTCAGAGAGTAACTTTGTAAATAAAGTGATTTGACACGAGATGAGTTATTACTTTTTATTTATTCTTTACAGGTTACTCACACTTGTATTGCTATTAGCAAAAGATGCATAACTGGTGGATGAGCTGACTAGAAAGTCCTTCTCTGCTTTCTTTGCATGAATTTCTCGTAGACTTAATTGATGTGTAATCCTCTCTGCAACTCGTATCTTTGTTTTTCTAAATGAAGGGAACTCTGTACCTTAAGCATTTGTCACCTTTTGTTCCTTATTTGTCTCTGTTGGCTGTAATGCAGAACTTCTTTTTACAATCTAGATAAGATTTGAGTGTTGATGATAATTATTAATATGCCTTTATTTATATTTTCAGGAGTGCCCGATGAGATAAAGAGGAGGTTTTTGAAGGGTGTACCTCGATGTTGGAGACACTATTGTTCAGAGTGGAGAAAGAATGAAGGTTCTTAATTTATTTATTTATTTATTTATTTTTTTTTTTTTTTTTTGCCGAAGCTTAATTATTTACAGTTCACAATGAACTCACAATTGGCAAAACATTTTGGATTAGTCTCTCATTTCAACCTGCCAATGGGAAGGGCTTTTTGATCAAATGATACCTATACAAAGATTACTAAACTACTGCATATTGACATTTCAACACACCTCTCAAGTGTATATGAAACAAATGGCAATAGTTGTAATGGAATATTGACCTCTATTATACAGTTCATCACACTAATCATCAGTGTCAGGAATTATTCAATATGATCCATGTTGGCCCTTGTGGCACATGTTGATAACACATGAAGAACTATCTGCCATTACACACCCAAGATGGTAATGAAGATTTGCTTCATTTGTAGAATGTGTGTACACATCTTCCATGCACTATTGAAATCCACAAATTGTCCAAGGCTTATAAGCCCATTGGTTTCCCCCTGGGAGCAGGACACTTTCAGGCATGGCAGAGAAGACCTTTGTTGCCATTAGCATTCCAATTTATCAGTGGCATTGAATACATCTTCAGGAAGAAACCTGGTCATAAGAATTCTGGTGTATGTGTAGCAGTGCCCTTTTACATCTTACCTATGGAGGTGGAATGTGACACAAGATAGGTAACTAATGTGTGAAAATAGACTGTACACACCTACTGACAATGGGCATGGATTGGTTAAGTTGTACATATATCTTTTTCGCATATGAACTATTGTGCTAGATGGACACACTGTAGACGTACTCTGCTATTGAGTGAAGAGACTGATGCTGCCCAACTAGACCACAGAGCTTTGGCAGAATATTGTTGGTGCTTTTGAGCTTTCCAGGTGTTGGTGTTAACTGCTGCTTAAAAGGCAGTGTCAGGCCCCAAGGAATTTTGGATGCATGTTATGATAGTCTGTCTCCCTCAAAATGGACATCAAGGGCTGTGTGTGCCAATCAGAGATGTCAAAACATGCAACTTCAGTTGTTCTTGTAGTAGCTTGTAACCTCCCTTTATGGAAGCATTGGCTGAAGATGTCTAAATCAGAAGCTGTTGCAAATTTCTGTGTTGCATAGATGTTGACCAATCATCTGCATAGCCAAGAAGAAGAAAAGAAGAGAAAAAGAAAAGAAAAAAAAAAGGTAATGGTTCAGGTATATGTGCCAATGTTACAATCTGATGATGAAGAGAGTGAAAGTATATGACAAAATGTGCATGCAAGGAGCATGGAAATCTAATGAGTGAGTGAGTGGAATGCTATATTAAGGCAATGTAATAGAAGGCAGAGTTGAAGAGTGTGAGCTTGACAATAGGAGTGATGAAGTAAAAAACACAAATTCAATTGTTCTGTAAGTTTTATTTATTAATTATTACTATGCTATTTGAAAATTACTGGAGAAGGAGGTATATTGGGAAAGCCCTAGAGGCCTGAGAATATTCTAGCTGGATTATATCATTTTGAGACATTTTGCAAAATCAGATATTGGATTGCAAGGTGTAATCAGGTGCAGATACAGTCTTTTCACAATTTAGTAATGATAGACTGAAGTTTCAGAGAATTGTCCAGAACTATTAGTGGTGAAGGAAGTGGGGTTCATTGGAAGTAATGATGCATATGTGAAGTTCTGAGAGGCAGTAAATAGTGTGATAATGAATACTGCAATAGGCAGGTCAGTTGAAGAGAAAGGGATTATCCGAAAAGGACAATCACAGAACTTGGATTTAGACAAACTTAAGTATGCACAAGATAACTGTAAAGAAACATTGTGTTGCAGAAGTTATACTGGAACCGATTCATAAAGTAAGTAACTACAAAAATGTGCAGTAAGAGACAGGAATACATCAATATAAGTCACCTAAGTAAAATAAACAGGAAAGCAGTCAAGCTGAAGTGAAATGACTGCAAAAAAAGTCTGAAGAAATCATAAATGAAATAGTCATGGGGTTGGACTATTCAGCATAAATAAAAGTCAATGCAACCTTTGGTGAAAATAGAAGCCAAAGGAGCAAACAGTAAAGAGTGTGCAAAAGTAATTCCACTGTTCAACTTAGAGGAGTGAGATGATAGGTGGAAAGAGTAGATTAAAGCCCCATGTGGGGTAGGATTTGTCTGAAGGCATGAAACAAGAAGGGTTAGAAGACATAGCTGATTCAATGAAGATTAAGAGTTAAACAAGTATTGGGAGACATGCAATCAAATAATACTAGAGGCACAGTTAACATTTCCGTAAGTCGTAAAAGGAAAGGGGAGGGGGGGATGTCAGGGTGGTTGGGAGGTGGGAGGGAGGGAGGATTGTAAATTTGGAAGGAGCACAGAACTGTATAGAAGTCAATTAAGTATTGTGGAAAACAAGAAAAGGAGAGGATCAAAATGTTTGTGATGTGGTTCTACATAGGAATGTTGTGAATTCAGTGAATTTATATGACAAAAAAAAAATGTAGAGTTTCACCACAGAAACAATGACAAAAAGGGACAAAATGATAGGTTATGTGCTGACAGAGCAACAAGTAACTTCCATCATGCTTGAGGGAGCTATAAAAGTAAGAACTTCAGGGCAAAGCAGAGACTGGAATATGTCCAGAAAATAATTGCGTGTTTTACACTGTGAGGTGAAGTAGTTGGGATAGGATAAGAGTTCAACTTCTTTTTTAAACTGCTTGTTCAGTGTACAGACTGAATAACATTGTGGATAAGCTCCAGTCCTCCATCTCACTCCTTTCCAAAACATTATTCCCATTATGTGCCTTTCAACACTTGGTTTGCAGTGTGGCATCAGCACAAATTCCAAATAACGTCTCTCTCCATGTAAAGAATGTCAAACTAAATACTTTTTATCCATCTAAATTTCCAGATTGTTATTTTATTGAGAAAACAGTTTTGGTGGTACATTATGACATATTTAGGCACCATTCCCACCTCTGGTCTGATCAGAATAGGGGCCTGTATTCAATGACTGGCATCTGTAGATTTGTGATCAATGATCACTTCAAACATCATCTGCTGACTGTTAAATTGTACAGTTTAGACAGTCTGTACTGAGAAGACAAGGTCCCTCAACCATCTGTGAGAAGATGGATGTGTAGTCTTCCTCTCCATGTGTTATTATAGAGTTCAAATGCTCCATCTTGTGGGTTGTGTGTATGACATTCTGTATGTGTCTGGCTTTTGTGCATTAGAACTGAAGGCCTACTCATTGTTCTTCACTACTCAACATTTGTCCTAGTCTCAGGGTAGTGAGTCATGTTTCTTTGTCAGTAAATATATCCATTTGAAATTGGACCTTTCCCTATCACCTATAGCTCAGTAAAATATTCTGCAGGTCTCCATTACTGTGGTCAAGGCTGAGAGATGGATATCTTAAACTAGACTGACTTCTTTAGTCTTCATGCAGTACTTCTATCATATTCTAAAGCTGCTCTCAGTCTGGTCAACATTTTACAGTATGTGCTTCTGAGTGTTAAAAGTATTCATCTCATCTTTTCCTCATTTCTGTGATTAACCTAGTGTCTAACTAGTCCCATATAGAAAACTGAAGATTTACATGAATGACACTGATAATTGTTTCCTAAGGAGTTAATGTATCTCATTACTTTTACCTACCTCCACTTTGCAAATAATCATCATCATCAATGTTCTGCCAAAAGCCAGGTTTTCATATGGTAGTTCTTCAGGCTGTCCAGTCTTTTGCAATCTCTTCAGATCTGCATAATTTTCTCTTCCTTTTATGTCATTTGTCATCTATTATCTTCTATCTCCTTCTTCCTCTCAGTCTTCTCCCACAAACCCATCTACATCTACATCAACATCAACATCTACATCTACAACCATACTCTGCAAGCCACCTGACAGTGTGTGGTGGAGGATACCTTGAGTACCTCTATCAGTTCTCCCTTCTATTCCAGTCTCATATTGTTCGTGGAAAGAAGGACTGTCGGTATGCCTCTCTGTGGGCTCTAATCTCTCTGATTTTATCCTCATGCTCTCTTCGTGAGATATACGTAGGAGGGAGAAATATATTCCTTGACTCCTCCGTGAATGTATGTTCTTGAAACTTCAACAAAAGCCCGTACCGAGCTACTGAGCGTCTCTCCTACAGAGTCTTCCACTGGAGTTTATCTATCATCTCCATAACGCTTTTACAATTACTAAATGATCCTGTAATGAAGCGCGCTGCTCTCAGTTGGATCTTCTCTCTCTCTTCTATCAACCCTATCTGGTATGGATCCCACACTGGTGAGCAGTATTAAAGCAGTGGACAAACAATTGTACTGTAACTACTTCCTTTGTTTTTGGATTGCATTTACTTAGGATTCTTCCAATGAATCTCAGTCTGGCATCTGCTTTTCAGACGATCATCTTTATATGATCATTCTATTTTAAATCACTCCTTATGCCTATTCCCAGATAATTTATTGAATTAACTACTTCCATTTGCTGACCTGCTATATTATAGCTAAATAATAAGGGATATTTCTTTCTATGTATTCACAGCACATTACACTTGTCTACATTGAGATTCAATTGCCATTCCCTGCACCATGCGTCCATTCGCCACAGATCCTCCCGCATTTCAGTACAATTTTCCATTGTTACAAACTTTCAATATACCACAGCATCATCCAGAAAAAGCCTCAGTGAACTTCTGATGTCATCCAAAAGGTCATTTATGTATATTGTGAATAGCAACGGTCATACGACACTCCCCTGTGGCACACCTGAAATCACTCTTACTTTGGAAGACTTCTCTCCATTGAGAATGACATGCTGCATTCTGTTATCTAGGAACTCTTCCATCCAATCACACAATTGGTCTGATAGTCCATATGCTCTTACTTTGTTCATTAAGCGACAGTGGGGAACTGTATCGAATGCCTTGCGGAAGTCAAGAAACACTGCATCTACCTGCGAACCCATGTGTATGGCCCTCTGAGTCTCATGGACATACAGTGCGAGCTGGGTTTCACACGATCGTCTCTTTCGAAACCCATGCTGATTCTTACAGAGTAGATTTCTCGTCTCCAGAAAAGTCATTATACTCGAACATAATACGTGTTCCAAAATTCTACAACTGATAGATGTTAAAGATATAGGTCTATAGTTCCGCACATCTGTTCGATGTCCCTTCTTGAAAATGTGGATGACCTGTGCCCTTATCCAATCCTTTGGAATTCTATGCTCTTCTAGAGACCTACTGTACACCACTGCAAGAAGGGGGGGCAAGTTCCTTCGCATATTCTGTGTAAAATGAAACTGGTATCCCATCAGGTCCAGTGGCCTTTCCTCTTCTGAGCGATTTTAATTGTTTCTCTATTCCTCTGTCTTCTATTTCAATACCTACCATTTTGTCGTCTGTGTGGCAATCTAGAGAAGGAACTACAGTGCAGTCTTCCTCTGTGAAACAGCTTTGGAAAAAGGCATTTAGTATTTCAGCAATTAGTCTGTCATCCTGTGTTTCAGTACCATTTTGGTCACAGAGTAACTGGACATTCTGTTTTGATCCACCTACCGCTTTGACATAAAACCAACATTTCTTAGGATTTTCTGCCAAGTCAGTACATAGAACTTTACTTTCGAATTCATTGAATGCCTCTCGCATAGCCCTCCTCACACTACATTTGGCTTCGTGTAATTTTTGTTTGTCTGCAAGGCTTTGGCTATGTTTATGTTTGCTATGAAGTTCCCTTTGCTTTCGCAGCAGTTTTCTAACTTGGTTGTTGTACCATGGTGGCTCTTTTCTGTCTCTTACGATCTTGCTTGTCACATACTCATCTAACACATATTGTACGACGGTTTTGAACTTTGTCCACCGACCCTCAACACTATGTGTACTTGCGACAAAACTTTGTGTTGAGCCATCAAGTACTCTGAAATCTGCTTTTAGTCACTTTTGCCAAGCAGAAAAATCTTCCTACATCTTTTAATATTTGTATTTACAGCTGAAATCATTGATGTAGTAACCACTTCATGATCGCCGATTCCCTGTTCTGTGTTAACTGTTTCAAATAGTTTGGGTCTGTTTGTCACCAGAAGGTCTAATATTTTATCAACATGAGTCGGTTCTCTGTTTAACTTCTCAAGGTAGTTTTCAGATAAAGCACTTTAAAAAATTTCACTGGATTCTTTGTTCCTGCCATCCGTTATGAACATTCGAGTCTCCCAGTCTGTATCTGGTAAATTAAAATCTGCACCCAAAACTATAACATGTCCTTCAGGTGCTCAGCCACAACAGCTCCTGAGCCAGGGGGCCTATAGAGACATCCAATTACCATGTCTGAGCCTGCTTTATCCATGACCTTCACCCAAATTATTTCACATTACGGAACTCCGTCAATCTCCTTCGATACTATTGGACTTCTCATCATGCCTCCCCCTTCACTGTCTAGCCTGTCTTTGCGGTATACAGTCCAATCTGAGTTTAGAATTTCATTACTGTTTACGTCTGGTTTCAGCCAACTTTCTGTCCCTAGTACTATGTGGGCATTGTGACCGTTTATTAATGACAGCAGTTCTGGGACCTTTCTATAGACACTGCTGCAGTTTACTATTAGCAGATTAATATTGTTATTCCCTGTTGCATTTTGCCTACTCCTACGTTGCCACATGTCAGGAGGCATCTTGTCGGGCCTAGGGAAGGAATTCTCTAACCTAAATACCCCACATGTGCACTCCACCCGTAGTCCGCTACCCTTGTGGCTGCTTCCTGCATGTAGTGCATGCCTGACCAATTCTCCACCCGATATCGGACGTCAAGAAATTTGCACCCCAGATCTCCGCAGAATCATCTGAATCTTTGGTTTTAGCCTTGCACTCAGCTCCAAACCAGAGGACAGCGATCAGTTCTGGGACCGACACTACAAATAGTTAGCTCAGATTCCACCCCGTGAGCGAGGCTTTCCACCTTCACGATCTCCGCCAACTGCCTGTATGAACTGAGGATGATCTCTGCACCCAGACGGCAGGAGTCATTGGTGCCAACATGAGCAACAATTTGCAGTCAGGTGCACCCACTGCTCTCTATCACCGCCAGCAGAGCCTCCTCCACATCTCAGATGAGGCCCCCCCGGCAAGCAGACAGAGTGAACACTGGCCTTCTTCCCTGACCTTTCCGCTATTTCCCTAAGGGGCTCCATCACCTGCCTAACGTTGGAGCTCCCAATCACTAATAAACCCCTCCCCCCGTGTGCCTGCTCAGACCTTGCTGAAGGAGCGGCCACATGTCCACTCACAGGCAGAGCGGGTGATGCCACACGGCCAGCCTGCACATTGACCCTCCGCCTCGTGCACCATGAACGCCGCTGAACCTGCCACTCCCCTTGGGGAGAGGATGGCCCAACCGTGCCCGGTACCCGTGAAGATGTCTTGACAGCAGTGACAATGGGTGAAGCATGGAACACCTGTGGTGTACCATGCAATGCACCAGACTCCCCACTGCTGCTACACTCTGAGGCAGCAGCCTGAAGATGGCTGACCGTTGCTATCAACACATTCAGCTGTTTGCGAACAGTGGCCAGCTCCTCCTGCGTCCGTACACAGCAGTCGCACATCCTATCCATCATAAGAAATCAATTTACTGTAGAGAGTTAATCAACTTTTAACTAGACTGCTAATTCACTAAAGGTGGCTGATATTTGACTAAACTGTTGTTACTATACACTTCTTGTAGAAAACAATGAAACTAGCACTACCTGTCTCTGGACTGTATTGTAAACAAACACTAGCACTACTGGCACTGTGGCTGACTAAAGGGAC